>NW_008751869.1:804115-812117 GCF_000715545.1 Opisthorchis viverrini
AGCAACGCCATATGTACAAATGATCCGCAGTATTGGAATTGGACTCCATAGGGCCGTTAACCACTACAAATAGGTGAAAACCAGTGAGAACGCCTTTGTGTTTGATATCTCTAGAAGCCACGGTAATATTATGGCCAAAATCCCCTATCAATGGAGCAACGTAAAGGCCCAAACCAGCGAACTTCACATCAGTCTACTCCGATAAACAATACGGCCAGAGTGGGAGAAACCTAAGTAGATTGGGCTAGAAAACGGGTGGGGTTTTGTACCACCGAAACGAGCAGCCAAAATTTAATAGACGCCAGTGAATCCAGAGACAAGCTGAAGGCTGGAAAATGGAGTTGAAGCAAATGGTAGCGAAATACACTAGGTAGCTGATACACTGTGATTCACCCGCTGAGTAGAAACGATAACTGATTCTCAAGTTTTTCTTCCAATCCCGTACTTTTACGAACTAAAAGATTATTTAAAGCCAGCCTGCTGGGAGACAGTATCAAAGCCCGAGTCCTGAGGACCAATTGGTGACACTTTCGAATCACAGCCATCTTGAACACCAAAGGAATCCGCATGTCAGCTTAAGTAAACGACCATGTCTTCGGGCGAAAATTGTATTCAATGTTACAACGAGCTATGTGGTTGTGCCTCAAGCATTTAGTGGAGGACAAAACTGTGGGAGACAATCTATTCCGGGGTAATTAAACGGCATTTGAGAGCCCTATATCAAGTAAAAAATCAAGCCGCCCAGTCATCGTATAGGTTTGGAGCAGGAACCTATGTGCAGACCAGATGCAACACCATTGTTCAGATGCACAAGTAGAAAACAGGAACAATCGAAAGGCCGATGAAAGGCTCGAAAAACCTAAAGACCGAAATTACGCATTGTAACTAAATGGACCTCCGTTTACTGACAAAGTTTGGGACCGGTTCGTCACATGTACACACTCCGCAAAACGCATCCAGATTTACAAATTCGGTGTTTCAGAAAAAAGAGCAGCTGTGTAGCAGTGCATTTCAGTATCACGTCGTTTGTTGAAAACACACGTCTAGGAAGGTAGTCGACGGCCACTTTCGAGACGTTCATTCAGTCCTCGTCATTCAGAAGCATATATAATGATGTTTACTTGACTATTTTCCTGCATACATAGCACGATTGGTTATCGGAATTCGCAACTCAATTGATACCTGGGCTACTTAATAGACTAGACTCCTGTAACAACAATCACAAAACACCTGACGCTATTAACCACTATGAGGGCCAGGAAACAAAAATGAACACAGAAAACGTGCATACCTGGAATTAACCTGGACTGTTGCAGTTGCTTGAATAGTACCGACGATCCAGGACGGGCGGATGGAGCCAACTGAATAAGCAGCCGTGCAACACATCCATTCATGAGCACTGACACATCAGTGACACCAAAGCCTGAGTCATTCTGAAGGCAGCGCACGATACCAGCATCTCGAGTTTCCGCATAAAATCCGTCGTCGGCCGTGATTATTACATACTTCATCGGTGCTGGAAAGGATAATCAGAAGAGTGGAAATATAGAATACTGTTTTTATTGCAGACAGCAGACACCAGGTGACACAAAAAAGCCGATTCCTTAGGACTACAATCAAAATCGCCGAACCGTGGTTGCACCTCGCGGCACGGGTGTATTTGCGATGTAGGGGAACTTGAATGCTGCCAGGCGGTTTGTGCAACTGCTTTGCTGTAGTATCCAGCATTTATGCGAAGAACACGTGGTCCGTGCCCGTCCATGACTTGATGGTACTGAGTGAAAACACCTCCTGACGTTCTAGACCGGATGATAGGTATGTTTCGGGATTGTCCAGCTTATGCCGGAGGTGAAGTAGCCTGTATGTATGGAAAATCTTGAATTAATGTGGAAGATACGGGGGCATGTGTACCCTTGAGTGGGGACAAACTACCGTCCAATAATGTTTGTCCTTCCACTTGCATTATGTGTAGTCGGGTTCTTACTCAAGAGTGTGCAAGTCGACGCCACCCCGATATCAATTTTGACAAATATTCCCTGGGCATCTGGACGAAGTTAACCCCCGGCCCACCACAAAAGCCACATGAGAGGCTCATTAATGAACCCCTCCGACATGGGCATGTGTGTGATGAATCAATGTAGGGCTCAAGTGCATATATTCCACATAAGATGAAATGGCTTACTGGTTAGAGCGCAAATCTAGTGACCGGAAGGCTTGTGGTTCGAACCCAACCTCTGCCTCATAATTTCCATGTCTATGCTTGGGCAACCTGGTAGTTTCCAAGCCCTCGTGCTTCTTTCTGGTGGCATGGCAGTTGGGCACCGAAGGATGCTAAGCTGAACAGCTGAACGGAACTCCAACGCCAATCCACCACCAGTGAATGACCGCCGTACAGTTTCAATGGTTCGATGTGACAAACCACCCCGTCCAGACGGTTTGTACCTTGTACTCTTCAAAGGAAGTGGTAAGTTCACCCCTAGTAACGTGACGACTGTGCTCCAAAATGTAAGATTAAGTTACAGTGCCGACAGAACGGAGCGTCTGGGTGGCGATTGCTATTCCTGAAAAGTGCGCAAAAATATATGGTGTGGAGAAAAATAATCGTTCAGTTATACTAGACTCTATATGCCTGGGTGTCATACCATCCGAAGAAACACTTGGGCTAAGATACTGTCAAGTTGCTCAACCCAAGACAGGAGCGGTCGATATGCAGAGATCGGATTTGAACCCAAGAACCTTTCAGTCAGTGAATGCGTGCCTTAACCACTGAGCTATCTCGCGCACATACCGTGTGAAAACCACTGGGGCATCACTCTAGTGGCCATGGCTTCCGAGGTGTTTCTGGTGCTGGCCTACGAGGGTTGGCCCTGCATCTGGATGGTCGATCTCACGAGAACCAAGATGGGCTTCACCCACTCCGGGGTTGCATCGACTCTACCTTTACGAAAAGCGCCAGAACTGCGCCACTCCTTCCAATGGCAAACGATGGACATTTTCCTCGAAGTGAAATATGATTTTAGCTCCATTTATCGTCAGAAATTGGGGCAGATTGGCAATGAAGAGTATCGGTCCTGAATTCCCGCTACCTACTAAGGCTCAACATGACTCATTATGTGGATGCGTGTATACCACACCAAGTGATGTCAGACGATGGTATCTTCTAGTACCGTTCCTCTCCAGCATCGTAACTTACGCGCTGCCTGAGTCTCCTTTACCCGCCCCTCACACCCCGGAGATGAAACACTAACTGAACGTTCACTAATGGACAAAGACATTTGGAAACCTAAACTATTCTGAAAAAAAACTCTGCCGCATGGTTCGTTCACGCCCGGAAAATGTCACTGCGAAATTGGGTGGGACCGGACCCATACGTCATGCTACTAGGTGATCATATCTACATGGTGCTCTTAAAAGCACGCTGATGCACCCAGCCGCAGTTTCTACTCAGCCATCGCAGACCCCTCGACTGCCAACGACATTGATGCTCTGGGCAAGGCAGGCTTCGCGAGGACAATGTTCAACGAAGATAAGGTCGCCGTGATGCAATCTACACTCGATTCACAAGTTCTAAGCTGCAGAAAAGAGTGGCAAAGTCCACTGGAAGATCAACCACAAGCGTTCAAGTTGAAGTCGAGGACGAGGGCGTTGACGGGACCTCCAAACCGCTGAAAATGTGAAGCTGCCAGCCTCAAGCCTCACTCCATCAAAAAGCGACCTGCCTAATTGTGGACTCAGTCGTCACTCACGACCTCGATAGCCAAAGCCACAAATCCACCAAGTGGACCGGGAAATTTTACGTACACCAAGTTCGCCAAGCTGATCGCGGACGACCTGGAAGTCAATAGAAACACAAAAGAAAAGCCCTATCGTCCTTCTATGTCGACCGACTCCCTTGAAGGGTTCTTTTCGCATAAACACGTGAAGGGTGGAAACGAGCCAAAGGCGGCCAAACAGTGATTTGACGGCGAAGTATAAAAGCCATCACGATCAAACTTAGCTGTTTTGGTCATCGCCGTCTCCTTGGATGAGGACCCCGAGACGGAGCCATCACGAACTTAGTTGCTCTGGTCATCACCGTCTCCTTCGATGAGGACCCCGAGACGGGACACATCAATGGTCTGGGACATTGTCAGTCAGGCCCCAGCCGCGCCCTCGATGGCTCTTGTGCATCCAAACTATTGCCTCCAATGCATAGATCCCTTCCCAACCCCCACTTGACAGTCCACTGACAACCCTGTATTTACACAACAAATACATCAGCTACCGTCACCAATGAGCAGCTACTCATCCTATCGCCCCAAATCATCGGTGAAAGAAACTGAGGCCGTTCTAACCACTGTATAGCAAGTACGCGGTTCTTACAGCTAATCGTGGTTTATCGGAAGCACTCTTCGTAAAGGATTTCGCATTAGCGGGCGGAAAAAGCATGGTGGAGGATGAAGAATACAGTCAGGGGACAAACAAAGCTGAAACCCAGAGGCATAATACACAAACGAAGGTTTGCAGAGATCAAACGTGTGTTTGGACCTAGGTGAGTGATTTTAGCAAGATCGATGGCCTGCACATGGTTGTCACGAAGCCGTAGGGAAGCAGAACACCGGGATGGACGACGTAGAGGCGTATTGCCAGAAACTGTATGGATGCCGGAGACAAAATATGGAAAAGCGCTGTTGATATAGCATAAGGAAACAATATAGGTGGTAAAACGGATTCTTAAGGGGATCCCTTCGTGACAGTGCAAGCATTTGACAGAATTCCATTCAGATACACATATAGCGACTCACGATAAATCTGATGATCCAGCTGATCAAGTTCGGGTACAGACTGCATACAAAATATAATAATAATCGACAGTGTGAGTCGTCAACCATCCTGACAAGTACATATTACATTGTTGTCCCACCCCCCATCCCATAAAAATGTTTTTAAGGTGGACAGTATCCTGTCAAGGTGCTTTGTTCAAGAGGGCTTTAACAACAGAATTCATTCCAATAAAACTTCTAGTACCTCCGCCATGCTTGCTGAATAAAGTTGCTTAGGCTTCTTTGTTCATTTATGCATCAGTTTGTTGACCCACTCACAGTATGCCCTAAACGCCATAAGCAGCCAACTGATCGCCCCGAAGATCAAAAAACAGTTTTCAACGGCCGGAAGATGGACAATAAAAACGGTTTTTCTAATGTTTAACCTGAAGCCTCACCATACATAACGACGAGCAGCAAAGCTGATGGTAGGGATAACAATAACTACATTTCAGTGCAAAACTGCCGTGCAACTCGGACGCACGAGGGCAAACAAACTGCCACGCTGCCCATGCCTAATAAGGGGCAATCAAAAAGCCAGGGTAACTTTGAACTAAGGATATTCCGGTCACTAGATTCGAGCTCTCGCGAGACAAGATAACAACAAGGAGCGAAGAGAGAGATTCGAGCATCAGTACAGTGAGCAGACACCGAAAAGGGATTGCAGCAGTTAAACTACACCCCAGTGGAATAGCTCAGAGCTACACAAAAGTAAGTTATGATAGTATGAACTGAACTGAGGGTCATGGGCCATGATTTTCAATAAACAACAAGATTGAAATTGAACATTTACCAACAGTCCATTATACAGTGGATGTGAGACGGAACGCAATACACGGTCTGCTTCGTATAACCGTTCAAATTACGACAAAGAACAGTCCGATGCTGCCTCGTGCTTAGTTGGCGTGATGTTTACAAAGAGGATGCGTAGAAGACAACCCCAGTCACACTAACGAATGTCATTTGGTTCGTCCTCTCAAGCGTGACCAGGATTCGCGAGGGACTAACTGTATGAAGGAACTATTCAAGCGAGACAAGTCCGGTGCAAAAATTTCATGCACACAAAACCAAAGATAATTCTGAAAAGTAGAGGTCACAAATGCTCTTTTGGTGTGCTTGTCCTAAGTGGTGTAATAAAACTTGAAACGTGTCCACATAGAGCAAATATGTAAGCGGTAACAAATCACCCCGTATGAGAAGCGCCTTTTCTGATCGAAACATTTCTAGTGAATGGCTGTTCATTATACCCTTTTCTGACACAGAAAGCCATTAGTTGCGACACTATAAACAAGTGGTGCACAGTCAGAGCAACCATAGCAGAGTAGACATAATCAGAAGTAGAGTTCACATCCGGAAAAACCCATCAGGCAACCACATCAAAGACATTTTGTTCTCCCAAGTGTTTGTCGTCAAGAGACTCGCTGAATCGGACAGATGACAAGCACAACCCGAGACCAAAACACTGCTTGTAAATGGACTGCTTTCCCAACTGGAGATTTTTTCCCAATATCACTCGTGATTCATTTCGTCAGGACCGCGCTAACACGGTGGCTCGGTATCGCAATTTGAAAACATATGACCGGCTACAAAATGAATATTAGCAACACTTCGAATCAATCCGCTTTACCACAGTCCAGCGTTGTCGACTGGTTACTTCAAAGCACGCTATCTTAACCGATCATCCGCTGATCCAAAATACACACGCTTGAGCCTGTGTATACAGCACCAACAAGCTTTCGGTATTTTTTCTATGGGATTTGCTTTACTTTGACATTTGTAAGCGTAGGTAAATCTTGTCACTCGACTTCCAAAGGAGCCCGAGCTCACACAATACACAGGCACTCCCTGAGGCTGATAACTTAGCACTAGGGTTATCCACTGTCCGTCCACATATGCGGGGATAAACGAACCTCGGAGCAAACCTCTCTGTAAGACAAGTCAATTGAATATATACAAGTGATTCCTCAAAGAGGCTATACAAAGCTGTAGGGGGTCATTAAATCTCGGTTGTATTGCATTTGTCCAATAACGGAGCTGAATAGGATATACAAACGGTGTCTATTGGCCTCTAGAAATAGGCCCATAGAGCATCCTGTGTTTGGCTGGGTACATTGCTATCCAGCTGCCTTCTGAAAGCAGTAAAAGGAAATTTATTTCACACTTTATGACACCCTTCGTCATACAGTGGTCAGGTGTTATGGTATCGCAGGTTTTAGAAATATGAAGGGTACGTCTTTGTAATGTACTACTCATAAAGTTGCTGAAAATCCGTCGAAAACATCACAAACGAGAGATTCAGCTGGGTTCCGGGTGAGTCTCTCAAAAGACAAAATTAGTTTGCAACTGAGTGTATATTCGCTAATGAAGAGTACGTGTTTTGGAAACAGTCACCAAGGGGACCAACTAGAGGCAGTTAGCCAACATTCGTACCTTCAATATCTCAAGATCTGATAATGTCTCTAACAGTTGATGTGGCCCGTTTCGGGGTCCCTATCCAGGAAGACGGCGATGACCAGCGCAACTGAGTTTGCTGATAATGACTTTTATACTTCACTAGCAAGTCATTGTTTGACCACCTCTGGCTTGTCTCCACCCTTTACGTGGTTGTGCGAAAAGAACCCTTCGAGGAAGTTGGTCGACTGGCATATACGGCACGTCGCCAAGCCAGCGCAACCTATGCAGTGTGATCAGCTCATCTATCGAGGGTGAGTTATACCTTCCGAATACCACTCGACGTACTTCAGTAATGTTGACTCGGTGTTCCAAACAGACTCGGGTAATGCTTCGAATACATCGATGGGCACAGACCATATAGGGTGATCTTACTCGATACCTTCTTATAGTTCCGATGCTAAAGGAAAGTGCAAACGGATGTCAGCACGATGGCTACGTTGAGAGATTAACGGTAATCTATCTAGTGCTACCATGAGTGAAACTGTCTGGGAATGGGGTTCTATACCTTACTCTCTATACACTCGGGATAGACAATGGCTAACTATTTAATGGGTCAGATTTTTTAACCATCGGAATAAAACTGTGCAACTCGCTACCCGCAAGTGAAGCACCTGAATAAGAGACATAACATGAGGTCCTCCAAATCAGTTTGAATCAGCAACGACTGAAACAAACACGGTACTCACAATTCTAATCCCATCAGTAACATTCTTACCCCCCCCCCCCAAAAAAAAAACACCAATTTT
>NW_008751869.1:813762-816678 GCF_000715545.1 Opisthorchis viverrini
GCCTCGATCCTGTGTATCAATCCGTGAATCCGTGAATCTCGACTATTAAAAGCGTGTTAGGATTAACACAAAGACTGAGACCATGCTGGTCACGCCTTGTTCAATTCAACGAATGCAGAGAATGTGCAGATGCTGTTTATAAAGCTGATGAACTCACCTACTCGTGTGCTCCTCGGGAGTCTCGTTAATACACTCCATATTATACGAATGTGAGTATACTCACCACCTTTGGTCACCGGTGGCCCTGTGTTTACTGGGCAGATCTGTACGGGTTAGCGTAGAGTCCCATCATGTAAATGTGGTAAAAACGACGCAGCCACGTGTGCGTCTTGGTTGGATGAAACATGACCCAATCGTTGTCGCAGTGTGTGTACATTAATGGAGCAATAACCAGTGAAGCGACGGGAGAGACCTTCAGCAACCAATAATTGGATGCTACTTCCCAGCTAGCACGCGTCCACTCCTGGGTGCAGAACCTGTGCGGAATCTGTCCAGAACTTCTTGGCTAATTTTCGGCTTTCAAGCCGCGGGAGATTGAGAGGTTTGATAGGCCTCAAAGCTTCTTTGTTTGTCTCACAGTGATAAAAAACACAATACCCTGCATTTCCGGGCCCCTACGTAAGCATACCTTGGTGTGCGGCGCCATTGCTCGCGGGAAGCTCTGCGTTCTGCTTGCCCTCATGTGCGGCTGGGAACGAGTTTTCTTATGATTTGATATGCTTTATTCCTGGTGTGTTTACGTGCACGACACCGCAAAAATATTTTTCATTTCAAGCAATCGTCGATGCGCCAGAAGTTCGCTCGCGTTGCTCGTTGATGCTTTTCAAGAACAACGCTATATAGGAATCTACGACATTAAGCATACCGTGCGGCGCCATTGCTCGCGGGAAGCTCTGCCTTCTGCTTGCCCTCATGTGCGGCTGGGAACGAGTTTTCTTATGATTTGATATGCTTTATTCCTGGTGTGTTTACGTGCACGACACCGCAAAAATATTTTTCATTTCAAGCAATCGTCGATGCGCCAGAAGTTCGCTCGCGTTGCTCGTTGATGCTTTTCAAGAACAACGCTATATAGGAATCTACGAGATTCGGTTGAGGCAAGTGGCTATTTTCGTTACCCGACTGATGAATGCGTCCATAATGCCTTTAGTCGAATCTCCGAGGGTAAGATTCACAATTAGTCGAATGATAGGTTCTTGATAGGCCAAATGTGACCGTCCCAGGTGGTGAACCAAGCTGAGTTACCGCGCTGTTCGCCAACGGTTTCCTCGATTCCTGTTATCAGCACCTTTGGGCCAGAAAGACATTCACTACTGCGATCCCTGGAGAAACTTTCAGTCTCGGCAGGCAACCCAGCTTTTTGCCATAAGGAAGCCCACTGCAAGTCATTGAAGGGATCAGCCCGTAGGTTCCGCTTACACTTATATTGCTTTTGAGCAGAATCCGTTTTAAACCATTCACAATCACGTAGAAATAATTTAATGGCTTTTCGTCGGATGGCACGAAGGCTGAACCTAGCTTTATCCGGTTTAGCCGTTGTGTTGGACGAACTCAGTTACTTTTTTCCGTCTATTCAGAAGGATCCACGGACCGTAATGCAGACTCCCCGTCGTTGCTTCGTGCGACAGAAGGCCGGTGGGATGTACACCCACCTTGAGTTGAATGCAGGTTTGCTGCTGCAGCTCCGCGTGGTTCATACTAGGGAGACGAATATTAATATTCAAATGAACGTTAATGGTGTTCGGGCCCCAAATAACTCGCGTACTCAGGTGTGGTTTATACTCTCCCACTGCTGACTACTGTTTGCTGCTGCTGGTTTTGGGCCCACCTCGGTCGAGTTATGAAACTGGCAATGCCAAAAACCACGGATATGAAACTGGCCTCTCATCTGTGAAAAAAGAAAAATAGAAAAATAAAGATCATTTGGGAAAGCCCAAAGATAGTTTGCAAGTGCCCATGGCCTATATCAGCGAGCATAGTTGTACCTGCTTTCGTCAGAACAGAGGGTACAGCGCACCAGAGCCCACTCCGTCATCCAAGCAGAGAATTCATCTACTCAACACACCCAGCGGTAGACACGAAAGACTTCATCGCTATGCATCACCTACAGACTGGAGCTGATAGCAATGCTTCCAGGAGTGGTGACTATTTCTCAGGCACACACTTTCTATACTGGTATTATCCAACACATGTAATAAAGACAAGATTAGCCAGTTATCTTAGAAGTTCACTCCCGACAGCCCTTACGCATCTGATTGCCATATCACGCTTCCGCGGGCTTTTATCGGCTTTTATTGAATCACTCGTAATGTAATATCATATGTTAGCAAACTCAACCCCTGGTCGCTAGTCTGCTAAGTACAAATCTTTCTATGTCCTACTCCATATAATCACTTGTCATCACCCTAATTGCAGCATACGTCAAGTTTTTCTTTCTGTGTATCTTAATGCATAATATCCCATTTAATATCCTCTTAAACTCACTATGTTTTGCAAATCTCCTCCCATCCCCTCACCTTCCTAAGCTTTGAACTTCGGAAGTGCCCGCTTTGGACGACCTGATCAGCGGATATCCACTTCATCTGGCCTATGATCTACAACTCCGAGATCACCAAGCGGACCAAGAAAACCTACAATCCCATATCGGCTTCGTTCCAGCTAGATTCCTCGACCAGGCTGAAATGAATCCCGCTGCCGAATGAATGACACACCCCAGCAGAATCATCTCAAATGTGACGTCCCTCATGGGGCTGTTCAAAAATTGAAGCATGTCAGGCCAATTGTGACACGGCACTGCCATACTCAGTTTGATAGTGCAAACAAATTTTGGTCGATGATTATTTGTTGCCAGTAAAAATTCCGTGGTGCACGCTAATTATTTGCTGAACATCGTGCACGTTGGCTGGCAAATTACAG
>NW_008751869.1:817465-824781 GCF_000715545.1 Opisthorchis viverrini
CCAACTTGTCCATTACAAAGGTCCTGACCGGATACGCTTCGCCCATCATTTATTTGAATAAGCCGAAAAGTTTACGCATGGGAGCAAACTGCTCGCTCTCCACGAACGCATACATAACCGGACGCCCGGTCATCATGACGTTCGTTATCAAGAATGTGTATAGTTTATATCTAAATGCCGAATATTTGATGCATTAAAAAGCTTACCCAAGGCGGTTTGTTGCATGTGTCCCGTCCACATTTGCTACATCTGGAAAGCGTCGGAAAAATGCTATCTGCTGCCATCGGGAGAAACATGCGTGGCTATAGTGACCTTCCTCTCCCTGACACACAAGGACGCGTCCGGTCTCCCGAAGTATTGACAGCACCGAAGGCATATCATCAGCTACATTAAAACCCAACCATTCGGCACCTACTCAGCAGAGCCGGTCGACATTTCCGGCGGCAGTTGTGTATATCCTTAGTTGTAAGAATCTTTCCGAATTCATCCGCCACAAAATGCCGCACCTCAGATGACGGTGTTCTATGATTATTTGCTCCACGGCTCACTAAACACACACACAACATCGCGGTACTCGTTTGCTTGATATAGTACTCACACCCACGCTCAGTCGCTGTTTAGCTATAGTGCACTTGCCCCGAATACCACCAGTCCGTCCCCATTGTCCTATTGGAAACTGTCATTTCATTGCCTCCTCCTCGACTTGCCTTTACCAGCGTCTGTTTGCTGGTCTGTTTGCTCTTCCGTACCCAATAAATTTTCGCTCAGATTTGTCTAGCCAGGCTGCGATTGTGAATTGCCTGTTGCACAAATTCAAATCCGTACACGGGGTTTAGGTCAACCTATGTATTAGCAGCTTACCCCCGTCTAACCTATTTTACTGCACCTGACATCCCTTTAACAGTGCAGCCAGTGAGTCTGCTTACTTTCAGGTTGAACCACATTTTTGAGACAAAACTTGCTGTGCTCTCAATTTGAATTTTGCTCGTTGTGACTCCGGCCATTTACCTGACCACCCACAGTCACTCATGACCAGCATTGGCTTTCAGTTTTAGTTCACGCCACCTGACTGACTTTGATCAAGTCGAACCTCATGCCCATTTTTCCCAACAAGTTGGGAAATAACCTATTATTGCTATATCGTCGGCTGTTCCCCGCTGTTTGTGACATTGTCCCCTTTTTGTCCAATCCGCGCCCCCACAAATCCCTCAGTCATGCTCCATTCTGACTGTAAAACTATGATCATGCCAGAGGGTATGCCACCCACAAGTTTGGAATAAACATTATTATTATTATATTGAAAATCTTAGCTTGACTTCTATGGCCACACTACTGAGTGCAAATTCATCCTTATCCTGCCTTGTTTAAACACCTGGTGTCACGGCCATAACTGCGGTACACGTTCATTTTCCCCCTTTTAAAGTGCCATATTCTGTCGTATGACCCCTATAACTCTCCAGACCCTATTGATCTTATCTCCTCTCCTCTTCTTCACAAGATTCGAGCCGTGGTAATACGCGCCATGGACGACCTGTTTGGCCTTTATCCACTCCACTTGATCTGGGATTACGAGCAAAGGGAACCCCCGACCTGAAAAGAAAACAAAAACAAACACTACGCGCAACATTGCGTTGGTTTTGCTCACCCTTAGAAACCCCCGGCAAACGCACATCCTGCTGGTCACAGGACTGTGCATCTCAGCCTGACTACCCCAATCACGACGTCCATCAGGGGGCTGTCCAGAAACCGAAGTATTTCAGCGCAGTGACGTTCCAGGCAGGAAGCTTTTCGTTATGCCCGCCACTTTTAAATCCTAACAATCAGACCTGGTGTCATCTGATATTCTCACGCTTCCTATCCAATTCAATGAAGCGATACTGTCATATCTCAAAAATGGTACGCGATATCTATGTGCAGCTAATGGTTGTCGGTCGATGTCAACTGGCGTGGACATATGTGAATCTGGGGGACGTGGATTGGGTAGATTGTGCACAAATAAGGTAGCTTCCGGATATGATCAGACCGGAATCAAGCGTCCGAAAAAGGTTGTTTTCCCTTTATTTTTCCCTTCCTTCATTGAGGAAAGCGTATTATGATGTTCATCGTGACCACCGAGATGATGAAACGAACGCTGAAATGTCTTTCGGACTCGGTTTTCAAACATCGTCTGGCGAAAACCTAGTCGACCTGGATTTTACAGACATCGTTCTGATCTTCGAAGAGGGGGAGATGGCGCAGGCGTTGTTGAATGAACCGACCAAAGTCATTTCGTCCGCTGGTGTGAACTTGTAGCTACCCAGTCACCCACACACTTGATTGTTCAGCTCACAGTCACCCGCTGGATCACAAGACTTGTCTTTTTACATGCCCACGACCACGTTACATGAAGGTGAATCATCAAACGTCGATTGTCTGCACCATCTTGTGAGCGTAGCAACCACTCATGTGCTGACGCGCCCATATACACACAAATGGACCTACATAGAGGAAAACTGAACACAGTCAGCACACACAGACTTGCGCACGCCCAGGGAGCAAGGAGTCAGCCAAACCTCCACGTCCACGAACAATTACGGGATGTGTAGTGGCTAAACTGAAGAGGAAACTCGTTTCCGCCGTCCAGACTTACATCAAGGGACTCTCGCATACGATAAGTTCTCAATTTGACTTGCTCCCATTTTGCATTAGATTTATTTTTATACGTGTGGCGACCCTCCACTGTCAACCATAATGAAAAATTTTTTTAGTGAATACACCTTCTGATTTGTATTATGGATATCATCATTTATGCACTAATACACTTTGTGCCCACAGAGTCACGTTATCAAAACGATGTTTATCCCCAACAGGTGGGTGGCATACCGTCAAGAATGACCATAAGATTAGTCAGAAGAAAAGCGTAGTTTTTTTTGTAGCTGCATGTAATGGAACAAATGGGCGATATTATACAGTCAAGAGAAGGTAGCGCATATTTGCGGGTGTGCTATCGAATTGGGTATATCAGTGCGATGCCACCATGGCACTGAGATATTTCAGTTTCTGGACGGCCCCATAACGGGCTTCATTTCTGAGATGATTTTGTCTGGACGTGCGATGCTGTGAGGAAAGGGATATTTTTGTTTGGCCGGGGAAGTCCTCAGAGGTAGAACAAAGCTAATATAAGATCTCAGGTATTTTTCTAAACCGGTTGGATAGGTAGTGGGGTGCAGCATCTTATATATATTCAGAGTTACACTAGTTTTTATTGTGGAGTAACAGATGAGGTCAACACACGCACCTGCAATGCTCGGGTCGCGTCCGCTAATTTGAAACACCTTTGACGCCAATGCCGTATATCCATGAATATCAAGCAACGTGTGTATTAGGCTGCCGTACGGGTAGTTCTGTAGTACGGCTGAGACCTAGCCTTTTAGAGAAGCGGAACTAAGTGTTTTCAGGTGCCTGACAACAATTGTCTCAAAACAATAGCTGGTGTGGGTAGGTGTCGGTAAATCCGTAAGGCGACAGTTACATAGCTATTTTTCGTTTGTGCACCGGGGGTTTCCACTGAAGCATGTGTCCTTGCAGTGTCCAGCCAGATCATCATTATCTGGGACCAATAAATCGCATCAGATTTTGCTATCTTACCAGCTCATTTTTTCGAATATAGTCGACATGGTTTCAGATGTGAGGATGGGTTGCATTACTTCGATATGGACGACGAGATGGATGAAGCCCAGAAGGGTGTTGCTTGTTGGTTAGATTGTCAATGTGGTTGAGTATATGCTGGTTACGAGTTTCGAGGGGAAGACCGAGTTATCGATTTTATTAGGCTGCATTTTATCGGTATCAGAGAGCAGAAGTCGAGTGAAGCTGGGATTCAGTGCTCTAAACGAGCGGATTTTACACCAAGCACCCGCCCGCTCACTAGATATTTGCTACGATTGCATTTACGGATGCGAGGTAGAGGACGCGTGTGGCCCTCGGATCTTACGGCTCAAGTTTACATCACTTGGTCCTACGACTTACATGTAATCACCCCTCTCTAGCGTTACCTTGGCCGCGCCCAATAAAACATATGGTTTCTGAATCCCGCTATCAAAACATCGATGTACGCACGGCTCCCTCGTTATCACCCATTGGACTAATTCAGCCAGTAGTGAGTTTACCTTTATAACAGTAAGTTTCCAGGGCCAGCGCGGACACCGACCGGGAATTGATGAGTCAGCCACTGCAACCTTTTTAATTATTTCTTTTAAATGCTATCGCAGAAAATGTGCTTGAGTCGTAAGTAATTATGCATTTCTTCAGAAACCCTGTCGAGTAAACAGCTGAGAACTGGACTGTGTTCGTACCGATGCGAACAATACAGAGAAACATGATTTGCTAAAAGTAGTTTCGTATTTTTTAGGCATGGGGTGTTCGCAGGTGGACGACGTAGGCATATGGAGGACCACCTCAGGCCTTTGGATTAGCCCATTGTGTATGGTTGGGACATTATAGTCAGCTACGAGCATGTGCACGGGCCCAGCAGTTGCCATAAATAACTCGGCACGTGACACCTAATATAGTTGTGAGTATGACTGGCCTTTGTTCGCCATTGGACTCGGCATAGTTGAAACCTCATACCCAGCGTTGCACCTAGACACAGGTCATGCAATTACGCTAAGTTGCTAAGGTCGACGATATCGACTACAGTTACGAGGATGAAGGGCCGACTTAAGCCACCAGGTTAGGATATCACGCATAGTTGGAGC
Source organism: Opisthorchis viverrini (assembly GCF_000715545.1). Taxonomy (NCBI): domain Eukaryota; kingdom Metazoa; phylum Platyhelminthes; class Trematoda; order Opisthorchiida; family Opisthorchiidae; genus Opisthorchis; species Opisthorchis viverrini. The sequence goes on from NW_008751869.1 coordinate 822,202, forward strand.
TCCGTTTCTATCGGCACGCATAAACACTGGCTTAATATCTATTATAGATAGCAGACAAGCGAGAGCGAGCACGTTTATGGATAAGAAGGGCAATCATTGGCAGTTATGTCAAGACCTTGCCCACAGCTGAGGCCTAGCAATCAGCGTCACAAAAAGGCACTGGTCTAGCAGTTTCAAAAAGTAGTCAAGGTAGGCGATATCGCGTGCAGCTGTGAACATGAGGTCCGTCGTTCACCATTATATTAGGTGTTTGTGCATAGTTTGTGCCTCGTATTCATCAGCTTGCAAAAATGCTGGCCCGGTGTTTATCATAAGTAGCAAAGATAGGCGAAAACACATTCGGTTAACGGTGCGACAAATTACGTTGGATTGAGTTACTGGTTGACCAACGCCGCACACGGGCATGGGCCCATCGAGTGCGATGCGTCACCAAGTGAGGTGACACCAAGTACAGCAATGAGTTTGACAGGCCATCAGATTAGGCTATCACCCATAGTTGAGGCCTCATTTTTACCGGCTCGTATGGATACTGGCCCGGTGTTTGCTATAAGTAGCGAAGGTGAGCGGCATCGCGTATGGTTGTTAGTATGGAAGACCGTCGTTGACCCTTGGATTACGTTGCTCTGCACAGGTGAGGTCTCATAATAAGTGTCGCACATAAACGCGGGGCTGGCATTTACAATAAGCATTCGAGATGAGTGACAACGCGTAGAGTTATGAATATAAGGGGCCGCCGCTGGTCGTTGTACTAGGTTGTTGTGCACAGATGAGGTCCCACGATCAGCGTCGCACATAGACACGGGCCCAGCAGTTACGATAAGCTGTCGAGATGTGTGACAACGGCTGATGATATCACGGCGAAAGCTCTATGACTGTCTCCACCTAGAGAGCGTCATATTCATAATACGAATGATACTTGCAGCTATCTTGTGACGCCATCTTATCTGCAGGCTAGTTAGGCATATCTGTGAAAGGAGATAGTCAACTTAGGTAGTCCTCGGGCTGCCACTACCAGGTTTATGCTGTTGTCTAACAACGTTGTACTTGCTAGAAGCTGAGTTTTACGGAAAAATGTGTTGTGACCAGCTTCACGATCAAAATATATTTTGCGATTATAATCACATTTTTTAAACCTGAGGTGTGTGAAGCAAGCAAACGCCAACGACCGGTATTCCAGGGTGAAATTTGCACCACATATTCCTCAGTTGTTTTTTATTTGCAAAAAACACCGAAGAACGCCGGAATATGCTGAGGTAGGATTTCGTGTTTTATGTCGCGCAAACAGGTGAAGAATGCGAATCGTTGATGCTCCTTGACCTTGAAATTTCGATCGCTTAAAAATATATAGGCGAAATATCACCAAAAATGCAAATGGATTAGACTAACCCTCCTTTGAAGTCACCACTTTCAAAACTTTGAAATTTTGGCGAAAATGATTTGGGTGTGCCGATAACCATCGGCCCACGGAAGCCTGGTGGCTTCAATTGGAAGTGTGAGTCAATGACATGACATAAGCCGCAAGACACACAGCTATACAAAAAATCAATGACGCTGTGGGGAGCACGGACTGAAAGTCCACTAAAATAGTTAAATCCAAACAAAGGTTCAACATATTTGAATCAAAGCTTCCTGGAGTTTGCTGACAACAGGTGGGCAGGTGAAAAATTTGTCCCTATTTACAGTCAGTGAAACAGGTGTGCGAGGGGTTAAGATCATGAGTAGGAAGGGAATAGTTGCGGGTGTGTTGTCAAACTGATTGGGCTATGCCATGCCATCATTGGCCCGACATACTTCTGTTTTTGGACAGCCCCGTATCGTATGTCGTAGCTAAAGTCACTACGCGTGGATGTGCAATTCTGTGAGCCACAGGAATTTTAAGGTTTGCCAAGGAGATCCGCAGAGTTGGAACAGAGCCGATGTACGATCGCAGGCATTTTTGGTTTGGTTGGAGATCCCTATAGGGGCAGATCACAGGTTAGGTGGAGTGGATAGCGACCAAACGGGGCGTCCAGACCAGGTATGCCGAAGGTCGAAACTTGGGAAGATGAGGAGACGGGATGAGGACAGTAAAGACATCAGACCGGATAATTTACAACAATAGAGGAAAAATCAAAGTTTACCGCAGTTATGGTGGTGACAACAAGTGACTAAACGATACAGGATAGAGGTGAATTTTTACTTAGTAGACTAGCGATCGAACAGGGGTTAAGTTTGCTAATATATTAACTTAGGTTACGAGGACTATAGGACAAACCGGTTCAAGCACGAAGAGAGGTGTGTGGTTAGAGAAATCATACGTATAAGGACTCATTGGAGTGTACTTCCGAGGTGATGAACTAGTTTTTCTGGAAGTTATTATGTGGGCTGCTCACGAACAAATCCTGTGAGATAGAGTGAATAGGAGATGTAACGACCGTTTCGAATTCTTGAGCTTCAGTGAGCGCTAGAGGCGCAATGTATTTTTCTGCAAAACCCCTGCAGCCGAAATAAAAACTTTAACGTCAAAATGATGCACTTCTTTGGCATATGCGTAGACTGAAAGCTCCCTCATCTGCCGTCACCTCCTTCCGCATTGTTTTA
>NW_008751869.1:829960-832551 GCF_000715545.1 Opisthorchis viverrini
GTAAAGGTGCACGATGTTTAGCAAATGATTAACGTGTACCACTGGCAACAAGGAATCATCGTCCAAAATGTTTGCACGAATGCGCCTACGCATAATTTGCATCTCCAAAGGCCAGAATGTTAAGGAAATCTGTTCCGGTGGGAAAATACCTGAAGGTTTCGTTCATTTTATGTGAGTCAACCTTTTCCACAATTCGCGATTTTTTATCGTCCGGTAAGGTTTTCAAAGCCGGCGATGTTTATTCACCTGAGGATTTAGTTCACTTAAACAAATTGCCATAGTAAAGGATTTTCAATAATACAGGAGCGTATACATTATACATAGACATTCTACACCATGAAGTGGTAAGTCTAAAAATGCCCTAGATTTCGAGAAAGCAATATCATTGTGCCAATAGCCAGTGGCAGTCATTCAAGATTGGAGGCAATTTTAAATATATATGTAGTTGCAACAGGAAAGAAGTGGTCACCAGTCCCCGAAGCATCGCCATCAGATCCACTTGACCATCCGCCCTGAGTTCACTATAAATAGCATAGATAGGCAAGAACGCAGACGTATGATCACGTTGGGCAGTTGCTAGCCACTTCAAATGGAGTAGCGCGTATGGCTGTGGCCATATAAGCGACGCAGCGCATGGATACGGGCCCAAAAAATATGGTAAGTAGCAAAGCAAGGCGACCGCGCATATTGTTATCACGATGACCAGTAATGATTGACTTTATTTTCCGCAAATTTGAACTAGCTTGGTATCGTTTTCTAACTGAAGGGCGGGATTATTCCTAATGGGAAAGATATTGCTGTGCAGTTATTTCATAAAGATGCACCATCTGCTGACTTGTCAGAGAGTGAAGGTTATCCACGATAGTTCAGTGGGTATTCTGTGGATGATATTTCATCTGTGAAGTACATTGTAGGATGCTACGATACGCCGAAGTTGGATTTCGTGCTTCATCTCGTGTACCGGTAATGAAATTAGCTGTGGAAGCACCACTGAACAGTGATTCTCTGAGAGCGGGTGTTCACGACAGTTTCTGTGGATGGAAAACAGAAAGAAAGCCTATAAGCCGAAGCCCAGTAAGCTAGGTTACGCAGTACCAATACTTACACATAAATCAAACTAACAGACAGCGTATAATGCACCCGCTCATTTGTACAAATTGTCATGAGCGGCATATCAGCAAAATTTGCAGATGGACTAGACTGTCACCCTGTAAAACTTGCAACTTCGAAAAACAAACAGTTCTGTCCAAAATAATTTCAGTTTACTTGTAGTAAGCGACACACTGCATCTAGTTCCTAGTTCAGAAACTACTTTGTACGTCTTCTCACTTGAGTCCTCTTACTGGCAAGATTACTGCCCCACGCTGAGAAATTAAAGAGCACTGTTCCACTTTTTTCGGTTGTGCCTTTCAGGTTAACAATGGCCGCTGAACTGCAAGAACAAGCCCTACCCGGGATGTTTGGTCGAAAGTCTCAACTCTGTGTATCAATCTCTGGATCCATAGGAAATGATTTATCATTATAACATTTTTTCCCTCTAGTGGTATGCCCACGCACTTGACACGCTAGAAGGAGACTACTCTAGCAGCTATCAAATATTTTTCATTCTTAGTATGATCTCTTTACCATTTCAATACTAGTGGCATTTTTGTGTCATCTTTGTTTTAACCAACTAACCACATGCCCACTTTACAGGAAAAGACCTTGGGCGTTTTTGCTGAGTGGCTGTGATGGGATTTTGGGTGAACACTACTGGCTGGCGCTAATTTTCAACGGGTACAAAGATTTTAGCTGCAAACTTCAACCTAACCCCTCATACCAGTTGATTTACAGTACGCCTACTGGAGGTTTGAGAACCGGATAAGTAGAAACTTCTTTCCGTGGTGATTTAAAGGAATACAAATCCTTGGAATTTCCTCCTGTGGACTGAGTCAAGATTTCCGGAGCATGGAGGTATTGTTCCGGTTTCACCTCTTGTCATATGCTTCCAGTTCCTCTCTCAACCGCCGGTGGTGCTGAGCCGGGATAGACCGCGAACCCCCTTGTAATTCGCTCGGTTATTTTTTGACGTTGAACATTTAGAACACCGTTTGCAGGATCTCATCAATTCAGAGTGTGGGTTCCGAAGGCCGAATCGTCCGCGGATGGTATATCTCGCAGTTCCGGTTATGGCCATCAGGTATGTGTGCACATATGGTGTAATCGCCACTAGGTTATTGAGTCACACCGTTCCCCAATGGTCTACGTGCAACGCAATCGCAGATGGCCCCTTGCGGTTGCCTTCCGACCGGCAATGACACCAGTGGCCTATCGCTTGCGCGTCCTTCCCCGTTTCGTGGATGCAGACCGTGCTGATGATGTAATCGAGACGTAAGTGTTTTGCAACATTTATCATGATAATCTTCCTAGGTGTAGCAAACATTTCGACAAGTCATCAAAGAGCACAAAGGATCGGTCATTCATCCATCTGCTAACTCCGTTGGCTGAATACGTAACGGACAACACGGGGTGCGGTCTTCGCACTTCTCAGATTTCGGTGTTGTACCCCCTCGATGTGCTTGGGCTTCTGAAGCGTTCCCAGGCTGATACTA
>NW_008751869.1:832700-869365 GCF_000715545.1 Opisthorchis viverrini
TCATTCAAGATTGGAGGCAATTTTAAATATATATGTAGTTGCAACAGGAAAGAAGTGGTCACCAGTCCCCGAAGCATCGCCATCAGATCCACTTGACCATCCGCCCTGAGTTCACTATAAATAGCATAGATAGGCAAGAACGCAGACGTATGATCACGTTGGGCAGTTGCTAGCCACTTCAAATGGAGTAGCGCGTATGGCTGTGGCCATATAAGCGACGCAGCGCATGGATACGGGCCCAAAAAATATGGTAAGTAGCAAAGCAAGGCGACCGCGCATATTGTTATCACGATGACCAGTAATGATTGACTTTATTTTCCGCAAATTTGAACTAGCTTGGTATCGTTTTCTAACTGAAGGGCGGGATTATTCCTAATGGGAAAGATATTGCTGTGCAGTTATTTCATAAAGATGCACCATCTGCTGACTTGTCAGAGAGTGAAGGTTATCCACGATAGTTCAGTGGGTATTCTGTGGATGATATTTCATCTGTGAAGTACATTGTAGGATGCTACGATACGCCGAAGTTGGATTTCGTGCTTCATCTCGTGTACCGGTAATGAAATTAGCTGTGGAAGCACCACTGAACAGTGATTCTCTGAGAGCGGGTGTTCACGACAGTTTCTGTGGATGGAAAACAGAAAGAAAGCCTATAAGCCGAAGCCCAGTAAGCTAGGTTACGCAGTACCAATACTTACACATAAATCAAACTAACAGACAGCGTATAATGCACCCGCTCATTTGTACAAATTGTCATGAGCGGCATATCAGCAAAATTTGCAGATGGACTAGACTGTCACCCTGTAAAACTTGCAACTTCGAAAAACAAACAGTTCTGTCCAAAATAATTTCAGTTTACTTGTAGTAAGCGACACACTGCATCTAGTTCCTAGTTCAGAAACTACTTTGTACGTCTTCTCACTTGAGTCCTCTTACTGGCAAGATTACTGCCCCACGCTGAGAAATTTGAGAGCACTGTTCCACTTTTTCGGTTGTGCCTTTCAGGTTAACAATGGCCGCTGAACTGCAAGAACAAGCCCTACCCGGGATGTTTGGTCGAAAGTCTCAACTCTGTGTATCAATCTCTGGATCCATAGGAAATGATTTATCATTATAACATTTTTTCCCTCTAGTGGTATGCCCACGCACTTGACACGCTAGAAGGAGACTACTCTAGCAGCTATCAAATATTTTTTATGCTTAGTATGATCTCTTTACCATTTCAATACTAGTGGCATTTTTGTGTCATCTTTGTTTTAACCAACTAACCACATGCCCACTTTACAGGAAAAGACCTTGGGCGTTTTTGCTGAGTGGCTGTGATGGGATTTTGGGTGAACACTACTGGCTGGCGCTAATTTTCAACGGGTACAAAGATTTTAGCTGCAAACTTCAACCTAACCCCTCATGCCAGTTGATTTACAGTACGCCTACTGGAGGTTTGAGAACCGGATAAGTAGAAACTTCTTTCCGTGGTGATTTAAAGGAATACAAATCCTTGGAATTTCCTCCTGTGGACTGAGTCAAGATTTCCGGAGCATGGAGGTATTGTTCCGGTTTCACCTCTTGTCATATGCTTCCAGTTCCTCTCTCAACCGCCGGTGGTGCTGAGCCGGGATAGACCGCGAACCCCCTTGTAATTCGCTCGGTTATTTTTTGACGTTGAACATTTAGAACACCGTTTGCAGGATCTCATCAATTCAGAGTGTGGGTTCCGAAGGCCGAATCGTCCGCGGATGGTATATCTCGCAGTTCCGGTTATGGCCATCAGGTATGTGTGCACATATGGTGTAATCGCCACTAGGTTATTGAGTCACACCGTTCCCCAATGGTCTACGTGCAACGCAATCGCAGATGGCCCCTTGCGGTTGCCTTCCGACCGGCAATGACACCAGTGGCCTATCGCTTGCGCGTCCTTCCCCGTTTCGTGGATGCAGACCGTGCTGATGATGTAATCGAGACGTAAGTGTTTTGCAACATTTATCATGATAATCTTCCTAGGTGTAGCAAACATTTCGACAAGTCATCAAAGAGCACAAAGGATCGGTCATTCATCCATCTGTTAACTCCGTTGGCTGAATACGTAACGGACAACACGGGGTGCGGTCTTCGCACTTCTCAGATTTCGGTGTTGTACCCCCTCGATGTGCTTGGGCTTCTGAAGCGTTCCCAGGCTGATACTACCTCGCCAACTGAGGCACGCCAAGGCCTCACTGACTCGCAGTCACATTTGCTTCCAGAAGTCAGGGATATGATCGATTGTCGTGTGAACTGCTACAACAGCTGTTTCGGCGCCCACGTTCGGGGCGAAATAAATCTCCTATGCACATTGGAGATAAAACCAAAGTAGGGATTTCTCTTCTTTGAAGGGTTTTAGATCCTATTACACGATTACTACACTCTAGATAGGTTCTTTCTCGGGACACTGGTTCTTGAACTTAATCGACTCTTGATTGTTCTATCTACCTGTTGTCCTTGTTAAAGTCCTCCCATTTCGGAAGCAGTGTTCCAAATTGTATTCCTACCTCCTATGCAGCGAACACAAGCAGCAGCAGGAGAGATTTATTTACTGGCGTCCCAATCAGGTAGGGCGGCTCGGGGCACACCAGGAGCTGGGATGCCGGCTGCTGAGGTGTTTGGTCATTCTAGCGTGAGGAGATTGATAGGTTGATGGTTTGTGACAGTAATTAGTGCACTTGAAAAATAATCGTTGGTAACAAGTCGATATCACCGTCGATTGCTTCGTGGTTGTGTTGTATCGTCGTTCATTTAAAACGCAGGTCGGGCCTTCATAACGCAATTTGCAGTATCCTAGGCAAAACAAAATTGGTTGCATTATCTTTGGACGCAGTTGGGTGTATGTCTTTTGTTGCAAGCGGGGGCGAGATGGCTCAGTGGTTGGAGTGCAACATACTGACTGGAAGGCCCTCTGTTCGAACCCGGCCGGTGCATCTTGACTTCCTGTCTAGGCCTGGGCAATCTGAGAGTATTTCAGCCCTCGTGCTTCCTCCGGGCGGCTAGGCACCGAAAGAGTGCTACAGCTGAACGGTCTTCATTATTTCCCAAGCGGACACACACTTATAGACACTCTGGTTAACCCGGCACCACCCCACATTACAACCAATAATAGATATCACAAAGTTTTTTGTAGGAGTTGACCGTAACTAAGACGGCGTGTGCATATTGAAGGTCAGTATCTATCATGGTACGATGACAAAGCTACCCAAGTACAGGTGTGTGGACAGTGTGCTCCTCTCAGAAACTAAGCTACACCATAGATTCTGCGTGGCATAGACAGTACCTAAAAGCCATATCCTGTATGTGGCAGTGAGACCAGAATTCACGACCCAAATTCCTGGTGTTGTATTTCTGTATCAGCTGCTTTGACAAATTCTGATTGGTCGGTATTGTGGGAATCGGAACCAAATATTGGCCACATCATCTTACGTTACAGACCGTTCACTCGGACCATGAACAGAGAATTCATCAAGGTTAGCTCTGAAATGTTTATCAGTAGCTTCGCTACATTCACTAGGGTGAGTTTGCGCGAGGGCGCTCTAGCACTGCAGGCCTTCGCCACCCTGCTAATCAAAAACGGTTGCAGGCGGCCTACCACATTTTTACCAGTGTTTTTGGCGTTCTACTGGTACGCAAACTTACCTGCCGACTAGCTCCATACACACATGGCATGGAACTCTGGTATGATTGAACACCCTTCACTGCATTCATGATGTCACTAAACCAAAAGTGATTTCGATCGAAACACTTGAGTCCCCACCATCCCCAACCAATATTAGTTGTGACCTTTGAAGATGGCCAGCTACGATTGTAACGTTTTAGAATGCCTGCATAAAATTGATACATCCCATGGATGTTTCTGGATTGTAGGTTGAAGTGTTTGGCAGTTGGGACTGATCTCAGTTATTCTTATCAATACGAATGGTGTTTTGTGGTGTTGAAATATGCGCTGCTAACGACTTCGGCAGCGATGGTCGTTTGTGTTGATTAGAAAGTTCACCATGCACTGTGGCAGTATCTAACACGCAGGTGTCCTCACAGATTCCTTGCTCTCCTGAAAGCACTGTTTGATAACGCCGATGAACATTTAGTGGCCTGTCAGGCGCTGAGTTCATTATTTCCAAGCGGACACACACTTATAGACACTCTGGTTAACCCGGCACCACCCCACATTACAACCAATAATAGATATCACAAAGTTTTTTGTAGGAGTTGACCGTAACTAAGACGGCGTGTGCATATTGAAGGTCAGTATCTATCATGGTACGATGACAAAGCTACCCAAGTACAGGTGTGTGGACAGTGTGCTCCTCTCAGAAACTAAGCTACACCATAGATTCTGCGTGGCATAGACAGTACCTAAAAGCCATATCCTGTATGTGGCAGTGAGACCAGAATTCACGACCCAAATTCCTGGTGTTGTATTTCTGTATCAGCTGCTTTGACAAATTCTGATTGCTCGGTATTGTGGGAATCGGAACCAAATATTGGCCACATCATCTTACGTTACGGACCACTTTTCTTCGTTCACTCGGACCATGAACAGAGAATTCATCAAGGTTAGCTCTGAAATGTTTATCAGTAGCTTCGCTACATTCACTAGAGTGAGTTTGCGCGAGGGCGCTCTAGCACTGCAGGCCTTCGCCACCCTGCTAATCAAAAACGGTTGCAGGCGGCCTACCACATTTTTACCAGTGTTTTTGGCGTTCTACTGGTACGCAAACTTACCTGCCGACTAGCTCCATACACACATGGCATGGAACTCTGGTATGATTGAACACCCTTCACTGCATTCATGATGTCACTAAACCAAAAGTGATTTCGATCGAAACACTTGAGTCCCCACCATCCCCAACCAATATTAGTTGTGACCTTTGAAGATGGCCAGCTACGATTGTAACGTTTTAGAATGCCTGCATAAAATTGATACATCCCATGGATGTTTCTGGATTGTAGGTTGAAGTGTTTGGCAGTTGGGACTGATCTCAGTTATTCTTATCAATACGAATGGTGTTTTGTGGTGTTGAAATATGCGCTGCTAACGACTTCGGCAGCGATGGTCGTTTGTGTTGATTAGAAAGTTCACCATGCACTGTGGCAGTATCTAACACGCAGGTGTCCTCACAGATTCCTTGCTCTCCTGAAAGCACTGTTTGATAACGCCGATGAACATTTAGTGGCCTGTCAGGCGCTGAGTTCACGGTACAGCTGTTCACTCCATTCTAATTTGTGTGCCGGTCAATATGATCGTAGACTGAAAAAAGGAGCCTTTTGCTATCACAGTCTTCAGGGCGTTCATTCTAGTCCGGTGCAATCGGTGACGCTTGGGTTGGGCCATTTTCTTGGGATGAGCCGGTGATCCTCCGTAGGTTATGATTGCTTGGTCAGTGCTTCGTGTGCCACTAGACCGACCCCTCCGAAGAGCCCTTTGACGGCTTTGCGCAGGCCATGTCTTGGCAACGAGTCGTGGTAGTTGCATGTGGCACAGTTAGCTGAATTCTGACTGTCTGGTGGCCCAAGACAGGACTCGTGAAAGTCCAGAGGCTTTGAAAGATATGAATCCCAACTACTTATCCAATGGTTGCTTCCGTCCAAACCATTGCTTTGATGCGTATCATCATCGTAAAAGACAGCAGATGGCTCAGTGGTTAGAGCGCGAAATTACTGACCGGGTGGTTCGAACTTGACCTCCATCCTTCAACTCTTCCTGCCTAGGCTTCGGCAATCCGGCGGTATCCTAGCCCTCATGCTTCCTTTGGGTGACATGGCAGCTAGGCACCGAAAGGATGTTACAAATTTTTTTATTTTGATGTTTCACTGCCGCACAACCACAATGTTTATTTAATTATATTTAAAGCTTTGAATTGTAAATAAGAGAAAAAGGGTGGGTGAGGGAGGGGACTTAATGCTGGCCTGTGTGAAGTGTTCAATCAGACAATCTGGAAAGGAACTGACAGCACGAACGCCACTGACATCGATTAGCCGCCATTTTTTGCAACGTTTCCAGCCAAGCACAAACGGGGTCAAGCGGACTCCAACCTGGGAGGCGTACAACACCAACAACACCCAAACTCTTCGTGATCTCTTTCATGCCTTTCTGTCCAGTCATGCGTTGTCCACCTTTCGGTTTGCGCCATTCTAAAGGAGGCACAGAACAACACTTTTTGGTAGACGGTGTTTCGGCATGCGTAGCACATGGCCGAGCTACCGTAGTCGGTGGTGCTGGATGTTTTCCCAGATTGAATTACCTGCAGCACACCCAAATACCCGTCTTCTAATCACCTCGTTACTTACACGCTGGCGCCACCCAAAACCAGCCACGCTTCTGGGTCATCGATGGTCAATAACCTGAAGACGCCTCACATCATCTGTCCGCAGAGGCCACGTCTAGCACTCATACAACAACACAACTTACTGTGGCCTGGTACACGCGACCCTTGAGGTCTAGTGATATGCCTTTTGATTCCACAAGTGACGCAACTTAGCCAGCGTGATTCGAGCCTTTGAGATATTCGCACTGATTTCATTAGACACATTTCCGTCAGAGCTAATGCAACTGCCGAAGTGTATAAAATTTTTCACGACCTCCAATGATTCTCCTAGGATTGTAAGGGCTATGTTCGCAGATGGCACGTTCTGAAGCATGGCTTTGTACTTTGGAAGTGCCAGGCGCATGCCAAAAGATGGTATGATGGTGGTCAGCCTATTCAACGGGGTTTATGCTTCGCTTTGGCCTTCTAAGATAAGAGCAAGTCACCTGTGTACTCCAGATCGACCGGGTTCTCACCAGCAACGATTTGAACTCCAGGCTTTTGGAGACCAAGTGTTCGCCTCATTATTTCATCAATGTTGAAGTTGAACAAGAATGAAGAAAGTGGACATCCTTGTCGGACCCCAGTTTGTAGTGAAGCTTTTGGAGAGCTCACCATACACCCACCCGCCCAGAAGTATGTGAATATAGGGATCAGGTCATGTTCACAAACTTCTGGGGCCTACTCTGTTGAACAAGTGAGGTAGCAGCACTGACCGATCGACAGAATCGAACTCACCCTTGGAGTCATGGAATACCGAGATTGTGTGTCGTTTGTACATGTGGCGTTGCTCTGAAACCTGACAAATTGTGAATATGTGGTCAAAACAGCCTCTACCCGGTCGAAATCCCGCTTGATTCTCACAAGTCGTGGTTTCACGTGCCACCGTAAGACGAGGAAATAGTGACACCAGAAGCCTTGTCACTACAGGCATCGAATCAACACCTCTGGTTACTACATTCACTGTTGGTACCTTTTTGAAAATGAGTTGTCTGGGACGGTCTCCCTCTCCCAGATAGACCCAAAGTGGCTAGACAGGCACTTGCTGAGGAGTCCACCGCCATCCTTGAAAAGTGAAAGCAGCATGATGACGCTTGAGTAGAGAAGTACATTCGGACACTTCTGAGACTGAAGACGGCTCCGTATTTACGGTTCACCTTTGTGAAGGTTTCTGGATTGGAGATAGCAGATGTCCAGCTGAATCGCTGTTCGAAGTACTGTGCCCAGTGGTCTAAACGTTCTGCTTTTCTGCATATCAGGGAACCATCTTGGTCTCTGGTGATTTCGCTGACAAGAGGTTTCCGAGGACCAGGTGAACGAATCAAGTGGAACAATTTGCGCACGTTTCCAGCATTCTTCGCATCTTCCATTTCTTCGGCCTTTCGGATCCACCAACCTTCTCAGTCTGCTCGGACACTCAGTTTCACCTGGCCTCAGACGATGCGACGAATGGAGTTGTGATTGTGACCAGGAGGCATCTTTCACCGGGTCTCCAGCAGAGACATGGTTCTATCAGAGATCCAATGTTTGGATGAGGTTGACTGGGTTGTATCACAAACAGACGTTCCGGCTTTGGGTAGTGCTTTAGATATCTTTTCCCAGTGGTCATTTATATCCAACATCTTAACCTCCTGCAGGCGTTCAAGTATCTTGTTCTCATAAGTTCGTTTGACTTCTGGGTTGACTAGCTTCTCAGTGACCAGGCGGTACGTGCGTGTTTTGCGTACACCTGAAATGCGCACTGAATAGCAGCAGCGTACAAGTGCATGGTCGGAGTCTACGCTGGTGTTCCAGAAGGAGCGGCAGGCGGTGATCGACCCTCGCCACCGATAACTGACGACGATGTGGTCTATTTGAATTCGAGGCTGGTTTGTTTATAGACACCACCTTGTCAAGCTATTTCCACTGTTCCGGAAATTCGTACTGCAAGCGAACAGTCTGTGATAGGCGCAGATCTGAAGTGAATGATCACCGTTGTCTGTCCGTCTAGTGTCCAAACCAAGACGACCACCCAATCGGGCCCCAGCAGCACTTAGTCTGCCTACCTGGGCGTTCATGTCACCAGCGACCGCAACGATATCTGAGCTTTTAGCCTGCTGTGGAAGGTCACCTAGAGTGTCGTAGAAACTGTCCTTGGAAGATTCAGAGCTACAGTCAGTTGGGGCGTAAGCAGACACAATAAACAAGGTGCGATGATCTTCACTTCCTCTAGATTCTCTCACAGATGTTGCCAAACGAACTGCACAGAGGCGACTATCAACGGGTGTGCCGTAAAGCAGAGACGCTTCTGCTCAGCCGCTCAATACAGTACCCACCCCCAGCATATCCAGTCGCAGTGGCCTCTGCATCACCAGATGTGCGCAGCAGGCACCTGGGAGAGACCAAGGGGGCGTTTAGTTTGATCACTGTACTTGCGTCCTGCATCCTTGTTTCTGACAAAAACGACATACATCAATGCTGAGGGAATCCAGCGTACGAGCAGTAGTCACCTGTTGGCCTGCTTGCTTCCGTGTGCGAACATTAAAGGCGGCTAAGTAGACAGGCTTTCGGGGTTTGAGAACAGACTTCGAGATGTTTAGGGTTGTAACTGAACTCTGACGTTCAGAAGCTGCAGTTAAGTGTGATGCAGGGCGAACAAAACAGTCAATCCTAAAGCTGGAACTTGCGGAGAAAGAATTCAAATTTGGGTGGGGGTGGGGGTGGAAGACGGCTGATGGCCCCACGAGACCGCCGATGTGGTATGGGAGTATTGTTAGCTGTAAATGTCATGGTTGTACAAGGGTTGGGGTGCTGCCAGGGAGCCCACACCTAGACGGTAGGACGATTAGGGCCCTCAACCGAAGCTTTTGGCTCAAAAGCCTAACCACAAGGCAGCGGTGTTTTGCTGGAAATACAAGTATATTATAGTTTTTACAGAACACGTCGCCACACATGTCCTAACCCCCAACCTGGAAGGCCACGAGACTGTGTTCGTCAGAACTCTACCCATTGACGAACGTGGTGTGAGAGACTTTGACTGCTCACAGATACCCCCCTCAGTATAGTTCAGTGAGTCGCCGAGGTACATTAACCCCCACACCACGGTAAGGTCCGGTCTCTTTGTACGTTTCAGTATTACCAGTACCCAAATTATCAGTGAACAAAATGGTTATCGACGTGCAGGTCTTACATTTAGTGTAAGAAGCTACAAAGTCTACTCCGGTTTGTTGGTGACTGACTGGTAGTCCATGACGTCTTTTTGTTCCTTGGTTGTTTGCTAACTGTTATCTTGCTTTTGAACATACTGTGGCGATAATTTGCACAAAACATTTTGATTCACCTCTCGTCTTGATCTATTCGCCTAGCACTGATTCTGAATGTCCGTTTGAGCTGGCGGGGATGCAGGTGATTAGACTTCGCTGCTGTGCTTGTCCATCTCGAGATTTACGGGGAGGTGATCAGATGCACATCCCCCTTCAGGCTTCCGCCTCTTCTCCCTTGACAAATGGTTCTCTTTCATCTGATCGGCGTCGAAGCGGTGGTCGAAAACTATCATTGAACGCACCGTTGGGTAGTAATGCTGGACCAGTAAGCTTGACACTATAACTTTGAGAACCTCGTTTTGTGTTTGCTCTTTTTTGATGTTTCCACAGCAATTTAGTGATTGCGGGCACTGAAAATCGTGACCCAGTCTACCACCTTGTCACAACACTTTTCCACAGAATGAGGAAAGTAATATGTCACTTATCAGTCTTAGTTACCAAACGGGGAGCTGTCCCACGGCCTGCAGTCTGCACAAGTTCACCTAAGGGTCAATAACGGTTTATATGGCTGTTGTTTTTGTTCTTCGGAAAGAAGAGGCGTCAATGTCGACAGTAACTTGAGCTGTGATAGGTTTTCAGTTGCTTGGCTCTAGTTCTGGGTGTTCCGTGGGACGAGAGATGATGATTTGAAACTGATTCAGTGTTCCTCTAGTAGATCTTGGTTTGCATTTTCATTGAATCAAACGCATATGATCTGGAGCTCCGATAAGGCAGCCGAGACATGTATATGTATCTTCAGCTTTTGTTGACTTACAGAAGATATAAGCCGGTAGATTTGCTTTACTTGTGGTAAACCGTTTTGCGATAACTGCAAAGGAACCACAGCGCAATTTCCTTGGCTGCTGCTTGTAGGAGCGACTCCTATTGTAAACGTTTCCAGAGTAGAGTACGAAGACAGTTTCCTTTCATTGAGTTTACCTGTTTGAAGCTTTTCCATGGTGAAAAGAGCACTGTATTGATGACTGATTGAAAGCCACTTGAGTCGTGTTGCATTTGAGTACCGGTTGTGCACGTTCCATGAATGAGCTGCATTTGACCCAACCACATAGAGGTCCGCGCAACGAACTGTTTCCGACCGAGCCCGGCACAGTTAATCAAGCGGTGGACCAAGTTGCAATCCTGTCTTTTCGTCTACGGAATATGGTATGATTCAAACTGAACACTACATGTGTGCGGAGTAGTTCTTTCAGAATGGAAAGTTGAGTGGCTTTCATTCTTCATTTTTCCAGCTGACTTTCTTAATGTATATTCGATGACTCTTCATGCCACTCTGTCGCGAAGACAGTGGGTCTTACCGTGTTGTATGGGTTTGTGCATCAAGGCGAACCATTGAAATATACTTGAGCTTGTGTGACAGTTTCGTGTCAGGTTGGTTAGTGGTTCGCTACCAGTTTAACACACTCTCCTGGCCCTTCATCCACTGTGGTATTTGGAAGACTTTTGTCATGTTCTCTAAAAGTTGCACCACTCTAATGGTTCCACACCGACCACTGCTGCCTGGCTATCAAGCTTTTGAGTCAACGGCTGACGATCTCAGTTCGCACATATGACATCTAAGCTCATCAGAGGCGCGACCTTGTGGCCGGTTCAGTTTGAATTTAAGACGAGGTGACAATGACGGTCGTCTTTTGCAGCTTTATGCCGGTCACCAGATTTTGCCCAATAATATTGGATTCGGACGCAGTGGATGGAGTTGCGTTGTCTAGCGTCCCCATACCCATGGATAACGATGGAGCAGGATTGACCGCGAAGACATTACCACTAGACGGCAAAGCTCTGTTCTTCACTGACGATATTCCTGATACTTCCTTGTCGATTCAGATCATGTTCTTGTCATGTGTAGATTTTCTGTGAGTTCCTGGAGGAGGATGGGTAATACTTCCCATTTTATCCGTTGGAATACTGTTTATCGAACAAATCATCGTAATACTTCTTTATCCGTTGGAATACTGTTTATCGAACAAATCATCCTAGCCTATACGAAGCGTTAGAAGCCTCATCCTCAGAAGAAGCCAGCCGCAACTGAGTGATTCAGATCCGCCACTCGTACGGTGGGGAACTTAATATGTGGTTTTTGGGGAGACCTATGAAATAAACACTGATTGTCAGAGCGATAACTGTTTCAGGTCAGTCGTGTCTACTTTGCAAGAGATTGCGTATCTGGGTGTTCGATTCACATTCGGAGAAGACAGACTTCCGTGAAAGAAAATGAGAAATGGTGCTTTGTTTTGGTACGCAATCTGCACCCGAAAGCACAGAGTCTTACTTCAGGAGTTCCCACTCCCAGACAGTCCTTCGAAACTTTAGTTTGTTGATAGATCCACTTGTTTAAACGATGACTTCCTTCCTGTGGCATGGGGCGAGATAGCTTATGTGATTAGAACGCGAATTTACCGGCCGGAAAGTCCGTGGTTCGAACCCGACCTCCGCATCTCAACTTCCTCTGTCTAGGTTTGGGCAACCTGACAGTATCCCAGCCCTCTTGCTTCCTTCGGGTGACATAGCAGCTAGGCACCGAAAGGATGTTACAGCTGAAAGATTTTACAACTATTTTTTCCCTTTTTTCATATTTTACAAGAGCCTTCTTCTGGTGTGTTCTTATGGCAGGTGACCACCACTTTTCAGTAATAAGGTCGTTTTGCTCTTGGTTCACATTGGCGTATTTTATCGTTGAAACATCACTGTTGCAATTCAGCTGACCGGAGCAATTTATCTAGACGAGCGAAGAAGTTAGCCTCCTGGGCCAAGTATGTTCGCCTGACCAACTAGATGGTGCGTCGTACACTAGTGTCATTTTGCGAAGTTTCGTATCCACTGAAAACCCGTCTGCTAACTTTTTATTTGCTTATTATCCTGTACTTTTCAGAGCACGTTAACTGTAGATGCTTTATGGACACTGAACCCCTTGGCCTCTCCAGCGATCAATGTCAACGGGAGCGACTACTTTTTCATCCTTGTTAGTTCGGCCTCGTGTTTTGCTTATCGCCTATTGTTGTCTTGTTGCCATATGTGTTTCTGGGAATTATACCTTTACCGAAGGCCTTTTCGATCTAATGTCAAGTGGAGAACAGCTGAAGAGTACTCAGCATTGGGAATCATGAGGTTTACTGTTAACATGGCATAAGGTGGATATGATTTCACCATGACTCAATTCCAACACAACCGATTTCGGGACGGTTTTCTCAACAAGATGGACCAAGTGGTCTACTGACCGAAAGGTCCGTGGTTCGAACCCGACCTCTGCCTCTCGACTTCCTCTGTCTAGGCTTGGGCAACCTGGCAGTATCTCAGTCCTCGTGCCTCCTTCGTGTGGCATGGCAGCTAGGCACCGAAAGGGTGCTATAGCTGAACGATTTTTTTCTTCAGAACAACTAGTTGTATGGGACGTGCTGTTCATCGCCTATTCCGAAACAGCTCTATTTGTGCAGCTTGTGATGCTTCAACTTACTGGTAGCGTATTTAATACAAGTGTTGAGTTCTGTACACCACACATCAATGTCGATGTGGAAACTAAAACGTTGTCCCGCCTGTTTCAGAGTGCAAGCGTTAGAGTCAGGCAGATTGACCGGCGGTCCAGGTTCATAGGTTGGTTTAGAGATAGTTGAGACTGTCTGCGCCCACTTATCCGATACATTGCTGCCCAAACCGATGCAACCTGAACCGGTTCATCAGTCCTAACGGGAGAATCCAGAAGAGGAGAGTTATTAATGGAATGGTGGGGGGAGAGGGTAGAAAGTGTGTGAAAGAAGGGGAAGAGGTGTCAGCAGTAGTCCGTTTTCCCTCATCCGCCCTGCCGTATGCAGCAAATAAGGCAATGGCCGATGTGGCATAAAAGTATTGTTACTTCTAGATATGTGGCCTGGGATACTTCCAGAACGCCCAGGCACACGCAGGAGGACGGCTAGCTCATAATTTGGAAACAATTACCGAAATGTGTGAAAACGGTAACTAAATACCAGCACATAGATTGCGTTTAGGTTCCTCTTAAGCAGGCTTATGATGATATGACTCAGTGGCGATTAGACCGGTTCGGTAGGAAAAGTCTCTGCAACCTTAAAACGTACATGATCTATCAAAGGCTGTTTTATGTACAGCACTTGTTGAGTCACGGTTTGCTTGGCCAGCTACCTTGGAATTAAGCATATCAAAATTGGCCTGCTGCCGGAAGTTTCACGTGAATTTCGCTTGTACTCTTTTTCTTATCGACTATGCAGTGCATACCATCAAGGATGTATTTTCCTTGCGGTAATGTTCCCACGATGTTGATGTATTTTCTTTGATGTTACACCTGGTATATTCGACCGTCTGTTGTTTTGCTGAAGACCGTAGCAACCGGTCCGTCTACCTCTGTTCACTCGCTACCGAACGCATTGTATCAATTGCAATTCGTCGTAAACGGTGTTTTTTGTAGATCCTTCCGTGATGTGGCTACAACTCACAGGGTCACTGTTTCTGGTACATGTTTCAGGTTCCCAATCACCAGCAATGGAGACAGCTCCGAATGTTGCGTAATTGTTGGCTTTCCAGCATTGATAACTCCGGGCCAGGCAGAATAAGGCGAATTTGTAGAACGTACGACCGGTTGGAGCTGAAAATAGCCGAGAGGTAAGCGGACGTGTTAGAGTTGCTGACAGCCTGATTGCTCTGATTTCCGTTTTTTCACCTGCCGTTTGCCTTCCCTGATGGGCACTAGCTGTTGTCGTCGAACTTCATCCACTCCGAATCGAAACCACTTTAAAGATTGAATTGCTACTGCTTTTTTACATTCGTTGGCTCTCCTTTTATTTTCGATCGATTTGTGAGGTCCTACAAGCAATCTCTGGATTATAGGTGTTCACCAGAAGATACCGTATTTCGAATTGCGATCACTAGCTTCAAGCGGTCCGTGTTGTGCTATAACATGTGCCTCAGTTTCTCAAGGTTGGAAGAAATGAAGGCCTTAGTCGAAAAACGTTGCGTGTTACGGACTTGTCAGAAGCATTTTTGTTCTTGATGATACCAGAAATGGATTTCACTCTATAAATCAAGTCAACCTATACTGACCGAACTATACGGTCACCTCCGGTGTGCCTGGCCGCATTTCACTTTCTCTTGTCTGGTGTCCGAAATCGTAGCAGCTGTAACCGATTTACCTTTGGTGCTTAGTTTGGGGCCTATAAGCTGAGTTGAATTGAACTGGGCCTGTACTGTTTTCTCCTTGTTCCGTCTGCATGTCACCAATCCTTAGAGAAGCTCGAACTTGAAAAGTCCGAATGTGTTAGCTCTGCCGAGCCCGCAGTGATAAAAAAGAACGAACCATCGTTACTGAGCAGTATCTCTCCACCAGATTGATGGCATTCGATGTGTAGGATGGAAAAGTCCTCGAGCTTGAATACAGTTCTTATCAATTGTGTTGGAATGTAACAGATGGATCCCAACTAGATGCAGTCGGATCTAGTTTCTGTTCGTTATTACTGCCCCTAGTCAGTTTATATTCTTTCATTGGCTATTTGTTCAGTCGTTTACTAAGCTCAATGATGGTTATCAAAGCGGACGCTAGTCAATGACCCTCTCCCTTGATTGCACTGTGGTTGTTCGGCATCGCTCCCGTATTCGCTCTTACGTAGGTCCCCAAGGAGGTTCAAAGTATGTACACTGACCTACCACACTGCGTTTACGCGTTTGTGACGGTCCACAACATACAATGTGTTTTAGTAACGCGTCTTACCAGTTTTTCGTTATTCGTGGGCTTCAAATTTTTTTGGTTTCTCAGACTAGCATGGGTATGGTGTTCAGGGATCCTAGTACCTGCAGTTCTGCTATGTTATTGACCAATTTTCTTTGAATCAGCTGATTGTTGACTGTGTTTAATGTGCGAGTTGAAATTGCTACCTTTTGTTCCTAATTTCTGTGTTTTAACTAAAGTTTTCACACTTCGCGCTCAGCCTGTGGTGCAAAGTGGTCGCTCTGGTTTGTGTCACACGGAATAAAAGACCGTCATGGCATTTGAGCGACCGTTTACCGAGTCGTCTACGGATCATAACGAGGCGCACTCTGACCCGAATATGGACTAATCAAATTCGTCGTGCCTCCATCTTCGTTGCGAATATATACATATATCGTTCAGCTATAGCACCCTTTCGGTGCCTAACTGCCATGCCACCCAAATGAAGCACGAGGGTTAGGATACTTCCAGGTTGCCCAAGCCTAGACAGGGGAAGTCGAGAGGCAGAGGTCGGATTCGAACCACGGACCTTCCGGTCAGTAAATTCGCCCTCTAACAACTTGAGCCATCTCGCCCCCCTCCTACGCACCTGTGATCCTGTAGAGAATGTATTAGTACAGCTGCAGTAGCACTGAGCTGTTCGCGATAGCGGAAAATCAGACCAACGATTGGTATAGAAGTTGCATACCAATGTTCAAGGCTTTCCATAGTCGATATTGCTTGAAAATTGCTGTGTAATGCAACCTCTTCATCATCAGAGCTAACGGGACCGGCTGGATGCGATCACTACGGAACTCTGGCCGCTGTAGAATGTGTTAAGACCACGACTAATTTTGGACAGAACCTATCGCAATTTAGCGTTCATATCTCCCTTTTAACGCTGGTAAAACATCAATCTTTCAGCTGTAGTACCGTTTCGGCGCCTAGCTGTCATGTTACCCGAAGACATCACGAGGACTGGGATATTGTCAAATTGCTCAAACTTAGACAGAAGCAATCGAGATGCCGAAGTTAGATTCGAACCCACCAGTAAGTGCGCTGAGCGTTCTCGAGCTCTGACGTGATTGATGGAAGAGTGCTTCTGGTAGTCTAAGACCGCATGCGGAAGCAAGTATGTATTCACTGTTGAATCCATGAGGGTCGAGATATTCTCCAATTCTCACCTGCATCGAGTCGATCAGAAGCGGTCCATGTAGACATGTTTCGCCGTACATTTTCAACGTTCGGTCACATGATACCACCATGTGGTCGAACCACAAAATTATCATCCGGACGATTTAAACGATCGTCTGTGGTGAAATAAGTCCCTACGAGTTGTGCGAACGATGGTAGCGACGGGTTTTTCGGTACTATGGCAATGTTCACAGGCCTTTAGCTACAGACTAAAACGCGATAGCTCGATTGCGTAGATCCACGGAGTCATCTCCATCAATGCATTCAACAGTTGCTTTGGCTCCCAGAATTTATGCATCACTTGGCCCTCAGCTCGATTGGTAGATCCACGGAGTCATCTCCATCAATGCATTCAACAGTTGCTTTGGCTCCCAGAATTTATGCATCACTTGGCCCTCTTGTTCTCTTGGTACTGATGTGGTCGAGTGGCACCTATTAGTCCGTTACAGTGGCCCGCAGTTTGCATAGCCTCCGTTAGTGCACAACTAAGGTGGTGATTCTGCCATGCCACCCGAAGGTTGCACGAGGACTGGGATACTGCCAGGTTGCCCAAGCCTAGACAGAGGCAGAGATTGGGTTCGAACCACGGGTCTTCCGGTCAGTAAGCTCGCGCTCTAATCACTTGAGCCATCTCGCGCCCTTTTTGGTGATTCAACTAGAAAACACTTGTGAGAACTCAACTTTTTCTCCCGGTTTCTCAATCTTTTCTTCGGCGCACTTGAGTCCCAAAGTCCGTGCTCCTTTTTCTTGTCTTTCCCTTTCCAGACTTCGACAAGATCCCATCACGTGCTCGCAAGGCAGCAGTACTCCCCCAGAATCTTCGCAGTGTGATAAGGTGAGTCTCCACATCTGTTTTGAGTCTCGAATAGAGTATATCATTTGACATCACTATGGAACGACAATGAATTCCTCACAGTAAGTAGCACAGTCCAGCGCGATATCAGCTGATTAACTTGTAGCTGATACAGACTCATGGATAGTTCCGAGAAGATGTCCTTACACCGTTCTCAGTGAATTGTACTGTTTTGGTATAGTACAATATCCCACCTAGGTTAGATGAGTGGAAAGCATTTAGGATAAACACGAGGTTCAGATGACTGGCTTCGTGGATGTTGGAATCCAGGGCATTAGTTCGCCAGTGCTGATCACTAGACCGAGCCCATGTAGCCCTAAGGACTGAGGACTAGGACGCAACAATGTCACTCTCCGTATGAACCCAACAGAATGGCTTTAGGGGTCCATGGAAGTCCCAGTCAATCTTCTGGAGCTTCCCTGCTTATGCTGACCTTCTCTCTTCACTTCGAAGCAATATGCCATTGGTTGAAGAGGCCGGTCGAAAATGTTCGCACCGCGTGGGAAAACGGTGCAGAGAGTGTCTTCATATGGGTCTTGGATTAAAACGCATTTCACGTTATTTCAATTCTAGAGCAGGAAGATGATAAACGGTTATGTAGGGCGAGTTGGGCTCTCAAGATTGTTGTAACATGACACTTCGGGGGAGTTTTGTTTTATGTGTGTTATTGTTGGAAACCAGCTTCCGGTTTTGTTTTACTAGCTTGTAAGCTATTCTGTCACCAATGTGAGTTCTGCTGGATTCAAATGTGGAGGGCATTGTAAACCACGTTTTACACTTTGAAATGGACTCAAACCAAGAAGAGTACGATTCACGAGCTGGAGGTTGCTCACTGGTAATGGAGTCACTAAACTGACCGGAGGTCCATGGTTTGAATCCAGTCTCGGCATCTTGACTACTCATGTGTTGGGTTTGGGTGACCTGGCAGTATCTCAGGCCTCGTTCTTCCTTCAGATAGCGTGGCAGTCAGGCATGGAAAGGGCTTTAAAGATGAATGTTCAAGTGGTTGTTGGTGTGCTTGCGGACCTCTGGAATTATTGCGAAAGTTTTTCATCAGCAATCGAGGAGTCCCCATCACCGCTCATTGGTTATGTCCCTTCAACTGGTGACAAAACGTTTCCAAGCTAATGGGAAGACTCGGCGCGTCGAATAACAGCAACCTGATCAACAAACACAACTGACCTACGAATATTTTCACAGTTAGTTTTACCCGTGGTTTCGAGACCAATTAGAATAGTAAAGTTAGCTTAGCTGTTCCCAGAATGCACAAGCTACTTTCCCGGTACACTGTGATCGTTGTACATTGGGATCTCCGCTCGGTTCCCACATTTTCTACGTTTTTATGGAAGTACCTTCAGACATGCATCCAGGACTTAGAGCCTTACGGCCGAGATGGCTCAGTGCTTAAGGCGCAAATTTGCTGACCGGAAGGTTCGTAGTTCGAACCCAACCTCAGCATCTCGTCTGCTCCTTTCTATCCGAGACGAGATGACTCTCATCAGAGCGCATATTTACTGACTGGAAGGTCCGATGACTCTCGTCAGAGCGCAAATTTACTGACTGTAAGGTCCGTGGTTCGAACCCGGCCTCTTCATCTTGACTTCTTCTATCTAGGCTTGGGTAACTTGGCAGCATCCCGGTCCTCGTGCAACCTGCGGGTGGCATGTCAACCAGACACCGAAAGTGTTACAGTTGAACGGCTATTGTTTTTATTCCAGCCGATACCTCGAGGATGTATTTCTTGCAACTGATTAAAAATCTAAGCCGTATCAGTGACCAAACAGCTTCAGTCGTGCCCGTCCTCATATTTCATTTACGATAAAAAAGGAAGGGGAATGGGAACTTTCCGTTCTTGAACGTACACGTAAGTTTTCCATCAAGTGGATCAGTGCAACACGGCCTATATTAGTGGCAAAGAAGGGCAATTTTTCTGGCTTATCTTTCGAACGAGATACATCTACCAATTATAGTACAGAAAATGAATAGCGTGGCATAAACTGCCTATTTGCTTTCTATATTTCCAAATCTCTTTTGTCGTTATCCTGGATAACAAGAACAGGCTATCGGTTTCGACCTCATCCGTGACAAGCATTTCATTCGGAGGTTGCTGTGACACTGTGTCTGTAGAAAGACCTGTCAGCCCTCTAGCAGTCTCAGTCAGTTGACAAAGAACACAATGGGGGTCGTGATGAACGCGAGTCTGTGATGCCCAGCTTATCAATCCGAAAGGTCTGTGTTCGAGATGCACCCTATCCCTATCAATCGCTCCCGTCTTTTTCGACGTGATCAAATAAGTCCACTGACCACTTCACCAGTTCGATTGACAACGATGCACTGGTTATGTCACTCCGATGGCCGATGGAACCTTAGCAGTCAGTTTGCCAAACCCAGCGGACAAATTAACGGCCATGGTTTACGAGAAGGTGACGAGTCTGCAGGACCCCGCCATTGAATGGTTTGATTTCATCACAGTACAGATTCGGTGTAGCCTTCCCGTAGATTGAGATCTCAGAAGGACTGCTCTCCCAAGGCGATTCCCTATGGTTGAGAAGTCTAGCCTCAAGATGCGCATCATGAAACCTGTCCAATTTCAGCTACAGAGTGTGCGGAGCGGCGAGTATGTTTGAGCAGCATTTCATAGCGTTTAATGTTACTTTTCTCAATACGTTTTCTTAGGAAAAATTTCAGATGAACATGTTTAGCGTTTCTTCAATTGGGAAAGCACTTTCGACAGACCCGAAAATTTATTTTCAACGAGAGCACTTGCTCTTTGGCTGTGATATATGATGGGGGCCTTGTCGCACGGGGTCTACATCGGCCCAGTTCGGCCGTGTCTGAGTGCTTTGAACTGCTTGCAGGCGTATGCAAATGGGTTAGTTCGTCTAATTCGGAGTAGAAACGCCAGATGTTGGGTTGCCCCAATGCAACACTAGTTCTTGTCACCTAGGTCATTAGGAACACTTTATTTTTGAACGAAAGAAAGAAAGCGTTCAGCTGTAGCTCCCTTCCGGTGCCTAGCTGCCATACCACCCGAAGAAAGCACGAGGGCTGGGATACTGCCAGGTTGCCCAAGCCTAGACAGGGAACGTTTAGAGGCGGAGGTCGGATTCGAACCACGGACCTTCCGGTCAGTAAATTCGCGCTCTAAACCACTTGGGCATCTCGCCCAAACTTGAACAAAACTAGATGACTAGAGAAAGGTCCTTATCTAGATATCCATAACTGTCGAGCTTTTGTGCATCCCATGTTTCGGCTCAGTAACTTTCTGTTGATGTGTGTTATATCTGCTGATTCGCCGGTCTGTGGTATCTGCTGCTGACCGACTCCAGTGCATAGTGTCGGAGAGAAAAAGACTCACGGAAGGGAACACAATAGCTATATTCCAAAAAGGTGGTTGCGAGAGCGCGAGTGCGTGCGAGTGCGAAAAGTACAACGGCCTCAAGCTTTTTATTGGAAGGACACTGTCTGAACTTGGTCCAATGCTGACGCACGCGGTCTGGCTTTAGTACGAGGCAGCGACGTGCTGCATATTGCGGAGGCGTTGTCTGTCCTTGATCAACGCTGACTCGCGCTGTCTGGGTTTGATGCAAGGCTGTGACGCGCTGCATATTGAGGAGGCGTTGTCTGTCTGGTCAACACCCAGCGGAGCTGAGAGTCTCCGTAGATTTCGGGCATTCAGTGGTTGCTTTCATGAAGCTGACCTTCCTGATAATGTGGCGCAAATTGCTTCAGTAGCCGAAGTATACTAACACATTAAGTGGATGTTGACGGACTAATCTGCTGAATCTCTTGTTTATGAAATTCCTCACCTGCATGTAGTGTACGAAAACTGTCTCATGTGTGTTTGCTGAGAACTATTCGACACCCCTAGACGGCTTTCGCCCTTCTTGGGGATCATCAAGTGGGCGCAGTCCCAGAGTTTCCGTCAACGTTGTGCTCTAATTGAACACCAACTTGTATGTGTTTGGCGAAATACAGAGTTTCTCGAACAAGATGGAAACTCGGGGACTGTGCCTAATTGATGTGCCCAAAGAGGGGTGAAACTGGTCGTGGCCTGTTGAATGGTTTTCAGAGAGAAGCATTTATGATATCAGTCTTTTAACGCAATGTTTGACTGATAAATGCAGATAAACGACTCGGCCTATTTCCACTATAATGTTTTGAGGTTGTCGGAATGGGGAATAATCCACCGTCCGATCAGGGAGGGTTGCTGTGATAGTGGAGATAACTACCTCAGTACTTTTGATGATAACCGTGTGTGAGCAGTTAGGGTGTAACCATTTCACTGGGCAACTTAGCGTAATTCTGGCTGACGTTGGCCGTGTTTACTTCGGTCATCATTCTACACACACTCAGGTGATCTATTCTGGGGGCTAGCTTGTGATTGACATATGCTATGAAGTACCAACTAGAAGCAATCCCCTGTGGGGTGGGGTCATTCTCCCAGTGGAAGCATATCGGTTTTCCTGCTTCCATATTGTCACCTTTTTTGGCGCGGTTCGACAACATGCTTTTTCACGTTTTTGCTTGCAGGCCACAGAAACGGACCAAAGTTTATGGACGACTGAGTTCAAACCTCTTCTGTGACCGATCCTCACCCGGTGCATTTGTATTTGCTCAAGATAGATTTTTCTTGCTTATTCTCCTACGTTGGCGCCCCTTATTTTTGATATAAAAATATTCTGATTCGTTTTGACTTGGATTGCTACACCCCCATGCATTGTCGAGGGAGGAGTGGAATTGATCGCTGGTTGCTCACTTTGGGCAATTAGGTCGTGATGCAAGCTCTGGTGGAAGCTACACGATCCGTGGGAGTCCTAACGGGTGAAGAACAGTTTTCGGTTTCTTCTGTTTGTCGCCTCTAATTTGGACGGACAGTCAACACTTCTATAAGTAGAGTCCAGTAGCTTCCTGATAAGTTGAAAACGCTTATTTCAATTCACCGCCGACGTAATTGTCAGCTGGTATTTGCGATGCTCTTTTGTGTTTGGTGTGATGCTTGTGAGCAACTGTAGTCTCCACATTAATTCTACTGTAGCAGCTGGGAACAATTTGCCTATGGTACGCGGTTTATAGCTGATAGACTGACTGATTTCGCTTCGGAAGACCTCGACGCCCTTTCGCGATCCTTCCGCAACGGCTTCTTTTAGAGCTTACTGGCTACGTGTATCCTTGGTCACCCCGAAATTTTAACTCTGGATATCAGAAATGCGAGGCGAGCATTTTACCACTATGGCACCTGAACTACCACATCTGAACAGGCGTACGTGTTCGCACTTGTTGAGCGGTGATGCGTTTACCCGATGCCTTGTACGGTAGCCCAACACCTGTCCTGCTTCTGTCGGAGTCGGGCACTTGAAGCCTGCTGGGCAATTTCCCAATATTTTCAGCAAGACTGTTCTCAATGACAATTTTGGACAACAGCGCCCGTTGACCTGTCGCTACAGCCTACACAGTGACAGTTTTTAAATTCATCTTTATGTCAAACTACTTCGGACTATTACATTGTTGGGGTCCATCCCGGAGAGACTGGACATCATTTGTGTCCACGGGCTCGGTGTCCGCGTGACAATCGCAGTTTCCACCGTTGACCAACACACTCCTGATCCTTCAGGTTGACGGTTGAGACATGTGGCTACCTGTTCTTTGGAAATGGCAATTCACTGACGTTTCTCACCAACTACCGCTGGCTTGCGGTCAGGATTCCGAAGCAAAGGCTTCGCTCGAGGATCCAGTGGTTCTTCTACCTAAGCTTGAGTGTCCCAGCAATAGCTCAACTCAATTGCAAGTTTACAAGTAAGAACACTGCCACAGCAAATCTGCCGTCACGTGGTATCATCAGTCGGGGCTTGCTACGTAGATCAGGGTGGGCAAGTGAAAACAGACATCTCGAAATCAATCTTCGAGTCCAACGCCAGGCTCATCTCGTCGGTCCACCTGCTCACTAGTGTGTTTGGTTGGAGACGCCGTAAGTTGTGACTGCCAACTTATGCCCTTTTTGCCGGTTTCTTCCGAGACCGAATAACTGTCCGGGAGTGTAGCTGCCTCCGAATGACTGTTTCAAGCCAGTATTAAGTCCCTTCCTCGTCTGCTTCTATTCTTTCCTCCATATCAGGCTTTCAGATAAATTATGTTTATGTGACACCGAACACTGTGTTGTTGAACAGTAATATTATGCTGTCCGTGATTATCGTTCAGGAACTCAACTGACAAAACTGAGGGTGAAATTTTCTTTGGATGACACTCGCACCGCGCTGCATGGCTGTTACTCTTGAACGCAGTGTAAGGCTGGCCACCTGATAGTCTATCTACAAGTTCGATTTGTGTTAGGATTATTCTAAAGTTGCCTTGTTATGGTTCCCATGGTCTCTCAGAGTGGGTACTTAAAACTCTCGTTGGAGGCAATCGGCCGACGCACTGATTGAAGTCTTTGGTGTGGGCCGTTCATTTTTTTTTACCGAAATGTCTCCCGGAACAGTTCGGTAACTAAGCTTGATGGAAAACAGAACAGGTGCTTTCAACAAAATTTTATTCCACCACCCTCAGCTTAAGCAGAACGCAGTTGGGTGTTTGATTTCTAGCATCTCTTTAATGTTACTTCGTCTCAAGGGTCTGCTAGAACTGTGCAGAACCAATCCTCGTTTGTGACCAATAGTGGATATCCAAGACGGGAAAATAGTTCGTCGAAGTCGTGGAGTCATTTCGTCAGTCCCTGTGGCAACTTACTATTGCTGACATGATTTTTTTCAATCTTATTTGAATACTTGATCTGTTTTTCAGGAAGGGGGAATTGGCAGGTTTGACCCATACATTCTTCTGCAAGCCGCTTCGGTTTTTAGACGGAGACTCACTCGGAACCCAACTAATGTTCTGAGAGTTTCCAGCAACCGTATGACTTGCGCATTATGTCCATAGACTCGGTTGCTTGTTTATAAGACTCTCCGAACGATACCTCGGTTGGTCCAGGAGATTATCCAGATAAATCGGTGTTCTTTCGAAGGATAGTCTGTGCATACCAATATCCTTTTTGAAGAATCTGTTAATGACGTACAGGACAACATTCAGTCGAAAAAACGCATACAGTCTGTTTATCTTGAACTCCGCTTCACCACTTAATTGCTGACCTTGAAGATCATGTTTCAAACGTCTCGTCATCTATAGGGGTGAAATCGTCGATTTGTAGTGCTGTGATTGTGCATAATTAGGTTGTGCTAGCCGAGAGAAGACTTGTCCCAAAAATTCGGTTGTTTAGTGTCCCAAATCATGAAAGTGGAAGGTTGCCTGGATGCTGACCAACAAGGGCACCGGTATCGCTGACCATTCAAACAGCTAATTATAACCAGACCTTGTCAAATGACCATCGGAACGTTTGAATGCACGAGCGCAGCACCGTGGATTCTGCCAGGTAGAAGCATTTTTGTTGCATTACTCCGTGCGAGGTTAAAATATGGGATCCGGGGTTCAGGATTTGTACTGGAAGTCATGGAGTTTTTACCAATGATATGTCAGCAGCTAATGAAGCTTTAGCCTTTTCGGAATAGGTGAGTGGTTGCTTGGCTGGTGACTCTGTGCCAAACTTATGTTCCACAGGTGGATTGGCCGCTCACGGGGGGAACGAAGTTTAACGCCGGCACTAGCAAATATATCTCGAATTTCATACTACTCTTTATCAACAAGTAGATAGATTTTGCCTCGCCTGGTCATAATAATAGTGTTGATTCCCAACCTGTTGATGGCACACCTTCTGGCATGGTCATATGTTTACAGTCAGAATGAAGCATAACTGGGGGATTTGCGGGTAGTGAGGATCGCGCGAAAAGAGGACAATGTCATAAAGAGTGGCGAGTAATCGACGAAATAGTAACCATAAATTTCCCAGCTTGTAGGGAACAATGGGCATTTGGTCCGATTAGTTCAATGACTTAGCCTGCTGACAAGAACCAAAGCTGTAAAATGTTGCTGGTCATGAGTGACCTTGGGCGGTTAGGTAAATGACCGGAGTCACAGCGAGTAAAAATTTAAGATGGAGATGGAATAATTCGACTTGTGGGTACATGGCAAATTTCGTCTAAAAAACACGGTGTAATCTGATAGTAGGCAGACTCACTGGTTGCAGGGAAGTCAGGTGCAAGGGGAAAATTGGATGGCGGCATGGTACTGAAGCATAGGGCCAACCGAACACCATGTACGGAATTGAACTTGTGGAAGGGGCAAGCCGAACTTGCAGCAGAAAACCAGGTCGGCCAGATTTGAGCGAAAATTCATCGTTTACGAAAGAACTCGTCCCAGTGAAGATTGATATGCAATTTGTTTGCAGTTTTGGAACGACTGGGTGAGAGGGCACGGTCGAGAGAGGGTGTGGAATGGTTGCGGTGTGCTATCATGGCAGTGTCATGCCATCGTTGGCCTGACATACTTCGTTTTCGGACGGCCCCGTAACGGACGTCACATTGGAGGTTTTTGGACGGGTGTGCAGTTTTTTGGGCAGTAGGATTTATTTTAGGCTGGCCGAGGAAACAAGGTGGATCGAAGCCGATGGGGGATCGCATGTTTTTGGTCCGTTCGGGGATCCTGTGGTTGTAGATCATAGGCCAAGTGGAGTGGATAACATTCAACCAGGTCATCCAAACCGGGCATTGCCGAAGTTCAAAGCTTGGGGAGATGAGGGGGTGGGATGAGATTAGCAGAACATGGTGAGTTCGAGGTGACATCAAATGAGATAATGTGCACTAATATACATAGAAAAGAGAACTTGAGGTCTGCCGCGATTAGGGTGATGTCAAGTGACTATATGGAATAAGATGTAGACGGATTTGTACTTAATAGACTAGCGACCAGGGGTTGGGATTGCTAACATATGATATCAAATTACAGGGGATCTAGTGAAAGCCGATATAAATGCGTTGAGTGGTGGTGTAGAAATCAGCTGCATAAGGGCGGACGGGAATTAACTTCAAAGATAACTGGTAAATCTGGTGTTTATTACATGAGTTGGGTTATACCAGGAGAGAATGTATGTGCAAGAGAAATGGTCACCAGTCCCCAAAGCACTGCCATCAGCTTTAACCTGTAAGTGGTGCATAGCAATGAAGAATCTCGTGTCAACCTCTCGGAGCGGGAGGTAGATGTATTTTTTGTTTGTTTAACAAAACGGGCTTTGGCGCGGTGTAGTCTCTGTTCTAACGAAGGCCATTACACCCATGCTCGTCGATGTAGTCCATGGGTGTTGCAGAGTATCTTCGGGTTTTCCCAGGTGTATTTTTATTTATTATTTATTCGTGATATTTCCCCAGTCTCGATGACCATGAAAAGACAGCGATTATTTACAAAGTTCAGCCTTACTCAACCTTTCTTGGATGGACAACAAGCGTTCGACTTGGGTAGTACGATAAGGGGCTCAGGCGAGTTGACTGAACCACTGACCGCCCCTTCCAGTCAACGCCGTGGGACCGTGGACCGCATTCTGCCTCTTTCAACCACTGGTGTTTTACGACTTGCCAAAATGGCCCGCTCTTCGTGCTGTCGACTGGTAGAGGGACTGACCTCATCCGGGGTTCAGTGAAATGGCTCAAGTGGTTGGAGTTGGAATAAGCTGACTGGAAAGTTCGTGGTTCGAGCCCGACCTGTGCCTCTTGGCCTCCGCTGTCTAGGCTTGGGTAACCTGACAGCATCCCAGCTCTCGTTCTCCATTCTGGAAGCATGGAAGCTGGACACCGGAATGGTGTTGCGGCTGAACGAAGTGGTTCGAATACGACAAGTGAATGCAAAGCCCCTCAAGGCGAAATAACTTCACTATGCAACATGATACATTCGCCACAACTGCGGACAGCGACCGAATCTTCCAAATTTTCACCAAAGTAGTTCCCTGACTGAGAGAGTGAAAGCCCTCTTTCGCCCCGAGGAATTTTCTACTGTAAGCCACTCTGCGCTAAGAAAAGCCCACGTCTACACAGAAGGAATATTCTGTTATGAAGACTTGTCCAAAAGTATCTGGTGTATTTTATCGCGAACGTGCCCAGGTATCAGAGGGCGGTCCCCTCGAAACAAGTTGGAAAGCTAGTAATACTGTGACGATGGTTAGTTGATCCGTGCATACACTTCCTTAGAACGAAACCAACCAGTCGAACCCGCTACGGGTTTTTTGTTACAGACGGTAATCTGGTCCAAGGGACAACAAACGCCAGTTTGATTTGAGTAGTAGAGGCTGACTGAAGCGATCGTTTAACTTTCGACCTGTCGGATGACTATTGGGCTAAGCGTGAGAAGTGAATGACATTCATTTTGTTGGCGGAACGCGCATTCCTCGGAATGTGTGTGTAATGCTTTCGTGATGAAGAGAACTTCAGTTTGACCCTGAGCTGTTGCTTCAATGGGAGGATAATGCACTCCCCATCCAGCGACTGCGGTAGGTTGCTCCAGTTGGCCAACTCATTTGTCACACTCGTGGTTTATTGAAACGGTGTAACTGCTACTTGAAGCTGAAACAATACCGGTCGTGCGTTAATCAGACGACACACTCTCACGTATTCTATTATGATACCAATTCATTCTGAGATGCTTCAATTCATGGGAACGAACAAACATATTGGGGCAGCCAGCTGAGAGATCGCGTGATTATTGAAGAGAGTGTGTTGCTAACTGTAACCCCCTATTCGTTGTGGTTTAGCCATTGAAGATGAGAAAGCGTACATATCTCTAAATCATGGTTTTCGGAAATAGGAATTTAATGCTCTGTAATGTGCTTAGCTGTTTTTTGATGCCTGTGCTTCTAGCATAATCCACGAGGTGAACTTCAGGAAAGTTGAAAAGCTTTCCTCTCCGGGCTCACTGATTTTCCTCTGTTCAGCATTGAATAACACGAACTCCTCTCTTGAACCACAGGAATCCTACACCTTGACCGGGGTTAAAAGCAAAGTAGTCGCACCGTTTGACGGGAACGTGCAACTCGATGCCACCCCTCTCTAATCACTTACATTTTGAAAAAACTCCTCCAACCCATCAGTTCAAGATTTTGGCAACCACACTAGCCGACAAGAGCTGGTAATTGACACTCAACACTGATCTAGTTTGAAGAGGACTTAATGATTGGTTCTCCGTCTGTCTTATAACCTGGCCAATTTGGTGACCTGTTCACTTGGCCTGATGAAGCTTTTGTGTCAAAACCGAAACGTCGCCCAAATAAAAACTACCGATTGTTTACCAAGCTCTTCTGAAACGATTCTCGCAAAATCCTTCATCATTGACTTGTTCATGCGGCTTGTGAATGTGAAATGTGAAATGATTCTGTGCTTTTTCAGAACGGGCAGTGCAAACAAACAGAAGAATGTTTAGTCATCCGATGAACAGATTAGTCCTATCCATTGCCCTATCATTGTTATCACGCGTTACGTGCGTAGATCGCTTCCTATTTGGGTAGCTTTTCACTGACTAATCCTCTTCATACTTCATCACTGATCATTTTTACACTCAAGTCTATGTGCACCCAGTTAAACTATCGAAACAATCTAGTTGTCATGACTACAGCACGCCCCAAACAGGGACGGAATTTTGAAAAGGTAGATAAAGCTCAATGATTAGAAAATCAATCGCCGACTGGCTGTGAAGGCGGTCACAAAAGCCACAAATATGTGGCGTGAGTGTGTGTGTGTGTGTGTGTGACCGTCTGACACATTTAAGTAGCACCCAATTATTGGTTGTTGAAAGTTTCTTCCGTCGTTTCATTGGTTATCACTCCATTTATGTACACGCGCTGTGGCAACCATTGAGTCATGCGCCATTCGACCAAAACACACACGTGACTGCGTCGTTTTTACCACATTTACATGACGGGACTCCACACTAACCCGTACAGATCTACTCACATTCGTATGATATGGAGTGTATGAATGAGACTCTTGAAGAACACACGAGTAGGTGAGTCCATCAGATTCACGAACAGCATCCACACGTTCTTTGGATTTGTTGAATTGTGTGACCACCTTAATCTCAGTCTTTGTGTTAATCCTAACACGTTTTTAATAGTCGAGACTGCGAGGAACGTCTGCATAGGACACTGACTAATTCGTGTCCTTTTGATGGACCACTTCTCCATACTGAAGCCTATTGTCCAGAATCGTTTCCCGCGTTCTCCACAGTTGTAGCTTGTATCAGTGAGATAAAAGTCTCTCTCCTCGCTCGCGTGGCTGAAAAAATGTCTTGACGAACCAGTTTCAAGGTCATCACCTATGGTAAATTGGGTCCATGGCTTGGTAGATGACATCTACCCGTTGTTCCACACTATTCGTATAAAGTGGTGAAAGAGACTACATTCAGTAGTATTCACTCTGTGCCATGGCGCTCGATGAATTAGAGTTCCAAATAGGATTGCGTGTCATATCGCGAGTTCAACCCATCCATGTCGGAAAGTCACGAGTTACTTTGTCATCCCCATCTTGGGGGTAATTTCACATATCACTGAGGCGATTCAAAATCACACTATTTCGCTTCCTTAGTGAACATGCACCTACTTCCATCTACCTTCCATCTACCTCCCATCTAACTTCCACCTACCTTCCCATCAGCATCATCATCAGCTGTAACAACCGCGTAGTTGCTATACACTGGCCATAACTGTCACAGTTTCGTTCACCAATGATTTTGGGAGGTAGGGTAGCTAGCTACGCTTTGGAGGCGGGGGTTGATATAATTGACGCGTAACATAGGGTTGTCAGTGGGCATTTAAGTGGGGAATTAGGA
Source organism: Opisthorchis viverrini (assembly GCF_000715545.1). Classification (NCBI taxonomy): domain Eukaryota; kingdom Metazoa; phylum Platyhelminthes; class Trematoda; order Opisthorchiida; family Opisthorchiidae; genus Opisthorchis; species Opisthorchis viverrini. The sequence continues at coordinate 862,797 of NW_008751869.1, forward strand.
AGGGACTTATTCGTTGAAGGCACGTGTGTCACTGAGGGCGCGACTGGGCCATGCCTGACAATGTCTCAGACCATTGATGTGTCCCGTCTCGGGGTCCTCATCCAAGGCGATGACCAGAACAGCTAAGTTTGATCGTGATGACTTTTATACTTCGCTGTCAAGTCATTATTTGGCCGTTTCCACCCTTCATGTGGTTGTGCGAAAAGAACCCTTCGAGGGGTTTAGTCGATTGGCATAAGGAGCTCATAGCCAACCGAGGGCAACCTACGTAGTGTGATCAGTTCATCAATCGAGGGTGAGTTATTTCTTCCGATTACCATTCGACATAATTCAGCATAACTCATCCGGTGTTCCCACCAGACTCAGGCAATGCTCCGAAGACATCGATGTTCAAAACTGAAAGTCTTTTGACGCCCTCGGCGCGCAGTGGCCAGGTTTCTGACCCCTATAGTAATGTGGAGCGCACCTCAGCATTGTAAACGCGACCCTTGACGGATCAACTGATGTCATGCCTACACCGCATGTAATGCAGGTTCACAAAGGCTGCTCTGGCACACCCAATCCAGATGGAGATATCATCTATGAGACCACCGGGATTGATGCAGCTGCACAGGTAGACATACTTGTCTACCATATATGGACATTCTAATTGTCTACAAGAGGTATCTTGGTGCCTTAAGTACAGTACAAGAACAGTACGACTCCCCACTATCTCATATTACAGTTATCCTTATTACGGTGACTCACTGCTTCTCAGCTGGCTGTTTTCCTTCATTTTTCCTGGCATGGTTGCACTTTATGGAACAGAGTTCTAACCAGTTTAGTATTAGAACCTGGCCAATCGGTCGGGATGATTGCTGATAGTGATCACAAACGAATAGCGGAAAATAATTTAGGAGATTCAGCTTCGATTCTCAAAGTAACGAACTTCATTATCTGTATTGCTCGGTTGATCGGACCTGGATAGCCATGAATAATTTTCGTTGTTTATCGGATTTCCGTGCAGTCTTATTTGTTGATTGCTGACCTTGTTAGGTCTCAGAGATCAAAGATCCATGTGCCCTAATTCGGTTTTATTTAGACGGGTGTGTGTATGTAAGACAAGTGGCTGGTGCTAATCACTTACAGGATACGTAAACCCCTGACAATAACCGATAACTTACGACTAGCTAAATATCACTCAACGGGCATATCGTAGGCAATCAGAATGCTTTTCAATTATCAAAATGAACACCAGTTGTATAACTCCTCTCCAAAGAAAATCCTACCGCCGGGACTAGTCGAAACCGTGCTCTTTTTGGACGCCTTCTCTGTCTTGGCGGATGTGTCCCAGTGGTATCTCACTCAATAGCCGGAGTAGACGTAATATGATATCAGAGAAAATACGCCATGAATTTTACGGTCTTAAATCGCCAGAAATGGGAACGACACTGTCAGATTCTGAAACGAGTAGTCGAGTTGTCATCCGGCGTCCGTCTTCAATAGCCTTGATGAGTGAATTTAACGACAGGGTGTGTGCCTTTGAACCTTGTTAAATTAGAAAAAAACATACAAAGAACAAAACAGTAAGAATAGCGAACATCTTGAAAGTACACTTTTACCCGTTTGATTGACATTTCCGCGATAGATCTATCTTCACTCTGCTCTTCTGTTGAACAGTTCAGTTCGTGGTAGGTGTCTGCATAATAAGTTTTGAAAGTCATTCTGAAACAAACTGAACCCTGTGTGTAATTCAGCATGTACATTTTGAACCTGTTCACTTTAATGATATCCGCTTTCATTGAGGTTCCAGTTGGAAATTCACAATTTTGGTAGGGGTTCTATTAAGTGTTGAATAGAATAGTGTCCCAAGCCTGCTTGAACAAAGCTGCTTCCTTATCCATCAGTCGATACACTCCTCTTTAGGCAGAAGCTGTGCCAGATTTCTGTCGAAAATATCGAAGCTGTAGAATGCCGATCTTGAAGAGCACACCAGTGTAACTTGAAGGGCGTTAATGACATCAATCTTTGGTAAATGGATACTTGTCACTCCGTCACAAAGCCCTGGTTCTAAGATGCATTTGAGTAGTCTGAACTCCTTCTGAAAGCACCTCCCCTGTGAGGCAGTTCAACCCGCGTAATCCAGTCAAACCATCTGCCAACATTCAAAACTTTCCGTACATCACTCTGAGAGCACCTAGTGAATTCAAGAAAAATCAAGAAGACTCATCTAGAGAGGTGTCTAACTTCAAGTTATTTCCATCGTTACAAACATAACTTTGAATGACTTTGAATTTGAATGACTTCACGTAACTGAATATCACGTAAATGAATTGTGAATTCAGGACACTGTCCTGAACATCCGACAGGTGGGTATAGCAAACGTTCAACAATTTTTCTGTTTTTTTTTCTGGGTGGGGTGTCAGTTTTCTTAGTCTCTGACCGAAGACATACCCGAAACTCATTGAGATCGAATCACTTAGGAATTAGTTCAATATTCTTCTAAAAAAGTCTTCCAAGTGAACATTCATTTGACTGCTCTATCTTGGCTCGCCGAAAGTAATTGCTTTTTATCCGACAACAGTAGTCTCTGACTAGAAAATAGCTTCTTGAAAATTGCCTTAATATTAGGAAGAATCAGGTGATTCTATAGCTATTTCAAATAGTCCACGAATGTGTGTTGATGGGCAGCCATATTTGTTTTCGAGATTTTGTGCAGATTTTCGCTTGAACAGTAACCCGATCGATCCAATTCAAGAAAACTGATCCTGCAAGAGAGACTGAACCGACTGTGAAAAACACCGATCGACAAAAATTTTCATCATTCTTAGTCTTTGGTTCAAAACTTGAAACGCTACTCTGTCGAATAGATGGAAAATGTGAGAAAGTATACTTTACAAGATTTCATTGGAAGCGCCATAATTGTTTTCAGTTTCTCGGGGGGCTGTAGTGATCATCAATACCATCACTGACGGAGATGTGCCGTTAACACGTACTGATGCCCAAAAGCTACACAACCAGGAGAGATGAAACTCTAGATAAAGAGTTCGGTAATGAGGGAAGGGTAGAAACCTAATACGAAGAAGCCCTGTGTCCCTAAGAGAAATGACAGCAATAGGGTGCCTAGACATTTGGACGGTACTGAAATCAAACATGTGAGCATCATGTTGTAGCAACGCGCTATCAGCAGGATTAAAGCAGCGTCATTTTTGCTTACCTTGCCCGGCATAAACCCATCACACAAGGAAATTCAGTTAGACAGTCTGGCAAGCTTATGACAGTATGTGCGCGACTGGGGTCATTTGCTTACCATGTCTTGCAAGATTTTCAACGACCTACAAGCGGGAGCACATGATCTTCAGCTAGGAGGGCGCGGAGATCCAACGGCACTCAGCTTGGAAATAGTCTCTTTCGTTGACGGCCGCCCTATCATGGTCTGTCGTCAGCGAGCCTTTCGAAGACAATGGCTCGGAATAGAATGCCGCGCATAGACAATGGTTAGAAATACGTAGTACTCTTACGTACTACTTTGCTGCGAACTCACTGCAGCCAACAAACTGTCGCTGTGCTTCGGAGAGACTGGCGAACAAACCTCTGTAGACCCCTAAAGTCCTCGAGCTGGGAGAGAAAGACTGCTCTCACAGCTGTCTTGTGTATTCAACGAAATTCGATGATGAATGTTGCAGTGGAGTATGAACGGCTGACGTCTGTATGCCTGTTCCACCTTCCCATTGGTACTTGAATACGCAAATAGCGTGTATTCAGGATGTCAGACGACACTTGGATTTTTCTGGGCCCGTGAAAAAATGGCACACACAACCAATATTGATATCATCCGTAAACGCGAAACATTTCTTAGACGAGAGAATCACGCAATGATGACTCGCATACTGCTGATCAGCTTCAGTCAGCCGCCATCACATGGGCAGAAATGGTAAGAAGGTGATTGATTTAATAGGGGTTAATTAGCTTTCGTTATGTTGACTGAATAGCGAGATGGACCAAATGGTTTGAGGTCCGTGGTTCGAACCCGACCTCGGCCTCTCGACTACCCTGTCTAGACTTGGGCAACCTGGCAGTATCCCAGCCCTCGTGCCTCCTTTGTGTGGCAGGGCGCGTAGGCACCGAAAGGGTGCTACAGCTGAACGATTTTTTTCTGGACGATGTTGACTGAATGAAGGGGAGTTTAACTGTTAGGGAAGAGCTTGCGTCAGTTGATGGTAGACTACGCTTCAGGTGTAAAAAAAGCAGTTTCCTCACCTGTTTGCGTGCGTCAAAGCTAAGAAGCTGTTCAGAAGTCTGAATGTGCCAAACATGACTTTGATTCATTCACTGAAGACCGAGTTTCTCTCCAACAATGTGAAATGTGAACCTTCATGAAAATCCTACTCTGTCTGGCACCATTTGGCTGCATAGGTGAGACATGTAGGACATTGAGTGGTAGGAGATGGGTTGCTTACTGAATTGCTGTAATATAAGCATAAGTTACTAAGAGGACCACTGATGTTAAATGAATCACTTAGTTATTGCTGTTTAGCGTGGACGACAGCTTCAGCCAAGTAAGGAATGAGACTCTTTGTTATGGATGTAACGTGTTCTATCTGGTCAATTTTCACGATGGCGAGAGAGTCTTTGCCAACAGGCGGCGTACACAAGTAAAACAAACGGAAATCTCGTCAGGATACTGCACAACCGTAAGTCACATGCACGTCATCGGTGACAATACTGAATTGTTTAATTGGCTGGTGTGGATAATCATTCCGAACAAGTAACCAGAACTGGATTTCTTGAGATCCTCCAAGTGCACACTACCCGCAGTGAGCAACGAGACGGGCGATTCCAGCGAATATCACCTGTTTGATAGAGGTTTACCAATGTACGTGTGATTAAGTAGCACTAACAGCAAGGAACTCACCAGCAAACATCTCATCGGTTTTGTTGTGTGGGATTTCGCCGTTACCATCGATCAGTATCACCTGGTAAACGATGAATCAATCAGGTCATCGCGGCGCCATCTCGACTAATTAGCGTATCACGGGTGGTAGTGATCTACCAGTCACGTATTGCAAGTCAGCGCCACGGGAGATCAACTGACACTCGCGTTTTGAGCTGAGAACGAAACGAGATCACAAACGAACAAACGCTTACCAAACCCATTTGACAGAAGTGTGGTTTAGAACTTGATTAACGAGAAACATCACCGCGAGCAAGATAATTAACTGATTGCAAGAACAGGTCATCGTTTTTGGTGAACTTGACAGTTAGATTGTAAGACTGGAATAAGATTGTAACATCACCGACTCGCCACCTGTTACACTTCAAAATTACTTGTCGGTGACACAGTCGACTGTTGGCAGCTCAAACGATAACAGTTGTTTCGCCAACGGTTGACCATCAGTCTGCTGCTAGCTGTGACCTAAAAGGATCTACGATCATCTGACGCAGCCAGAAGGAAAGACATTTAAGTCGCGATAAAAGTTCTTTCATTTTTTATGGACAAAAGATTTTCGGTTTTTCGGTAAATCGATGGAATATTCAGACCGTTACGATTCCCCGCCCAGTTAGTGTAGGACGACACATTCAGTTCGTGCACATTACACCTTCACAATAGGTTTGAAACAGATTAAACTGTAATAAAATTCGGGTCCAGCTGCACCTTGTTTATGGGACTAACGTGATGAAGCAATAATTCAAGGTAGTTGCAGAGTAACCCACAAGTCTTTCTGATCGCATAGCACAGACCTGAATGGATTAGATGATATTACTTCAAGGAAATCGAGCCTATGGGGAAGGTTCGTTTGCGCACTGGGGCGAGTTTGCTTCGGTTAAAGAACCGGCCCAACAACCCTCTGCGCACATAAACTTCTGGGCGAATTCGAGTGGTCTTATCAGGATTTCATATAGGTGCAGTTTTCAAACTTGAAAGACCCCATAAGACAGTGTGAATAGGATCTGTCTGTCCACGTACGACAGAACAACAGAGAACTAAGGTTTTCACAGAATACAAAGGACTCATACTCTCTGTCGCGAAAATTCCTCGAAATTCCATAAGCTGAACAAAGACTGAGTCTCTGTTTGGCGTGGATGATTAAGAAAGGGTTGACAGTGCTCGCAGAGGTGTGCTACGCAAAAACCTTTTCCAACGCCAAACGAAATGGGGGTCGGGCGACAACAGCCTGCCCTCAGGTCACATAGACACCTTCACAAATATACATAAACGCTACTAACGGAGTTTTTTATACTGTCGGAGCCACGAAGTAATCTTGAGCTGCTTTCTGAATTAGTTCAACGGCATATTGAATTTCAGTTTGGTTCAAGAATAGTCTGTCAATAGCACTGATGTGCTATTTCGCCAAAATCTAACCCCCTGATAGCACCCAACTCTGTTTTTTGAATTATAGTGTGGGATATGTACCATGAATTTCTTTACTTTGCGGGCATCAGCATCCCGCACCCAACATTGCGACACAGAAATATCAGTGCTGATACTGCCATGAATCCCTACCGTACAACCACAAAGCTTATGAAGTTGGATTTGATGCCTTAAAGTAGAAAGAAGAACAAAAAGTCGGTGGGGGGGGGGGGGGGGG
>NW_008751869.1:869538-875370 GCF_000715545.1 Opisthorchis viverrini
TTGATGCCTTGAAGTAGAAAAAAGAAGAAAAAGTCGGTGGGGGGGGGTGATGGACCTGGCGTAAGACCATCACGCATCCGGAAATCTTCAAGCACTCAGTCAGACAATCTGGAAAGTCAAGACATCATTTTCCCCACACGCAACATTCTGTGAGCTGACGTAGTGCAAGACTCTCACAACAATCACTAAACAACTCATGTGAAGACTACAGAAATTCTTGCACTCTCGAGCGATATCAACCATCGAATGCTCATTCTAGCAAGAGAGTACCTCCAGGGAACTTCTCTCCCCGGTAAAGCACAACCCACTAGGGTCTAAATAATGGCGTAATTCATCGGCAAACCGGAAACGTTTGCTGTCAGTGCTCCCCTTTTTGACGGCTTATTTGCCTTCCAGTTAGAGCTTCGGCAATGTTTGTTCGTTCCGCTCCGCGAATTCGAGCTGCTTTCGGGGCAAGCCGGAGTTATAGGTTATCCTGCCATCGTGCGGCACCGACGACCCTGTCTGTTCCAGGTTTGTTTGTTGTCCTGACCAAAGGAATTATAGCACTTCCAGAGGAAACTCTACTCATACGACAATCCGTTTCTCCATTTAAATGTCTTTAATTCTTGAGGGATGGACCTCGTCTTGGGTAGTTGTACAGGACAGTGGAGAAGATTAACTCCACCCGATTCAGTATCCTTGTTTCTTCGGTCCCGAGTTAAGACGCAGAAGGTCTAAACAGCATTCCGCTTGTGAACGTTTTTCAGTGGCAACCAAACCGTTGAAATCCAATTGATTTTTTGAACCAAACTGGTGTATTCTATTAAACTGCACCACGCTTGAATTCAGAGCGCATGCATCCATTGAGGGTTAGTACTCGCTGAGGTCATCCCCAAACTTAGAGTTTACACATGTTAACTGAAAAAAATCCCATTGGAATTGATCACCGAATTTTTTGAACAAACGAGCATGCAGAAACGCCATCTCGAATATCGTAACAACTGAAACATGAGGTGGCCTTTGTGCAGCACATTCAGTTGTAGAATATCATAAACGAGAGATTCGATTGAATCTTCTGTGAAAACCAAGCGAAATGCAAATGAGTGTATTGATTGAAATCAGTCCAGTTTGGGTTCAAGTAGAACATAGTAGGGTTGACAGAAACTCGGGCACTGTGCCTACCTGAGGATCCCCAAGGAGAGTGAAACCGGTCGTAGCCCATTGGACAGTTTCAGTAAACTTGTGAGTAGATTCCTTGATGAAAACAAACGTGCAGTTCTCTGTCTGGCGAATCTATACAAGTTGGACAGGCTTCTGATTCTCTCGAAAACCACACCAGGACTAGCAGATGGATACCTTGGAACTGAATTTCAGGAATCCAGGACTCTAACGCCGGTCGCTTACTTGACAAACTCCACAGCATCCCTCAGATGAAAATTCGGAAACGTGAACTACTTAGCTGAATCTCACAGTTAACCAAATGTGGCACCAGATTGTGTGGCTGTGTCTGCATTCTGGAATCGAATCATTCCAAACCAAGCCATTTCATCGTTTGTGAATCCCAGGTTTGAGAGAGAGAGAGGAAAAAACATAACAGGCACTCCTATCAAATCGTTTGCTGTGACGCTCGTTTCGACGCGGCAGTCTACACCGTTACTCGGCCAGACAATCCCTTGCTTCCGGGAGCAAACCTGGAGGAATGTATAACAAATTGAAGCAAAATACTCTGCTCCGTTCCTCGTGGTTACCCATTCCTCTTACGGAAAGATTTATCTACGACTGCACCCGAGTTTGTCTCCAACTGGTCAGCAGTGAAGTGTAAGTCATATCCAAGCTTTAGCAAGGCATGTCCGACACATAAGCGTCGCTCAAATGAAATTCGAGAGATGTAGCTCTTAAGTTGCCCGTAAATTGATACCAGTCATGACATTGCATACTTTTCGAAATTAAGGGCTTGGCAAGGAAGTCAACTTCCCAGTTGAGTAATCCTCAAGATGGGATGTGTTTATGGAACTTTTGCGCTTACGCTGATAATGTCATTTCGTTTGATGATCAAACCTTTGCAACCAACTTGCCTAACCCAGCGAACAAGTAAAAGACAATGAAGGTACAGAGCTTGCCTCATCATCGACGGCCACCCCTTCTTGCCTTATGTTGACCGATCCGCATGTGAATTTCACACAAACTGTGTTTTATATTGGCCCAGAAGTTTTTTGAAAACTCTTTGACAGCCCACGACCGGTTTTGCCCTTCTTGGGGCCCATCAACTAAGCGCAGTCCCCGGGTTTCCATCAATCTTATGTCCAATTTGAGCTCAACTTGGACAGATTTCGACAAACACACTCATACATGCCAGTTTGGTCTCCATGGGGAGATTCAGCTGTGTTTCACATGAGCCTCTTGTTAAAAACAAATTAGTGTACAGTTGCCTGATTTTAGTTCTTCTCAACCCTTATGGTTCCAGCTTGCCTTCGTATTCTGTTTGAAGGAATCTTTTTTTTCAAGTGTGCTGTATAACGAAATGAAAATCTGACATGCCGCATTCACTGTGAAGGTTTTCTTTCACAGCTGAACCTACATCACTGGGACGTTGCGTACTATTTCTTATCAGAATTGGCATCATCGGAAAACTTCGGAAGCTCATGTCACACGTAGGGAGAACAGCATTCATTGGCTCAACTAAAATCACGTGATGTCACGCTGGTGACGACTGCATTAAAGTGGAACGGATATCAAACCAAAAAAATCAATACATATATCACGTTAGACCTATGTATGGAACAGAGTAGGACAATAATGATATAGAAATCAGTTAATATACTCTAAGTGGTTAAATTTTGGTTAGGTAAACTCAGGGAAGAAAGTTGGACTGTGATATCCAGTTAACAAGCTAGCATAGCATTGCTAACTGGTCGTTCTGTCTGCCCAGTGAAAGTGTTTTAAAGATGGGTAGCAACAGCCGTAGTAGTTTTGAGAAGTGAAAATAACTTGGACGATACTTTGAGGTTTCTCGTTGGTGCACTTCTGGTGCTATCAGTGCCCATGTTACAGGCCCCAATGGTGATGTGTTCTGCCTAGAGATTCCCATATTTAGACCGATGTAAATCGATCCGCGCCTACAATCGAACTGATACGTAAAATAATTTTTGGTGAGCAGAGTCAACCGACCTTCCACCGAGGTAGTTGGCGCGCACCAGGTTTACTCGGCGAAATTAAGCTGGGCATTTGACTGAAGACATTTTATAACAGTATACCTCTTTTCCGGGGAAGTCCAAAATCATACGGCGAGTTGTCCTGGGTTTATGATACTTCTAAACGGGTCAAGGTGGCTACTTGTTTTAAGATGATACATTCCTGCTCTATCCCGTCTGGCGTTGGGACACAGTATTCGATACTTAACCAGTGTCAGCCGAACTGGTACAAAGCTTTCGCAGTAGAAATACTGTCTGGATAACTTAGATTCCCGTATATGTCATTCCGACGGGCATCAGAAGGGTGTCTAGAGATACTGCGCTGCTTTCCTTTCCACTTCCATCCGCGAATTTGAGATTTGAACTTTGCTTAATAAGTAAGGGAGCTCGGGATAGATGAGCAGTTAGGGCGAGAGGTCCGTGATTCTAACCCAACCTCAGTATCTTGACTGCCTTTGTCTAGGCTTGGGTGGCCTGACGGTAGTTCAATTTTTGTGGTTCTTTTTGTTCGCATCAAGTTGTGTGTTGAATCGGAGGGTTCAGAATCCTATCAAGAAGTAGTAAGACATTGAAGTGATGGACTTGAGATTGATTCGTAAAGATAACAAAAATGCCGTTCACGTAACCTGTATAGATAACGGCGTTCGATTCTGGTAAAGTTCGTTCCAAGGAGACACCTGATGAACAATGACTTCCCAAAATCTTCTAAGCTTATTTTCGTATCTACTCATCTACTTTAGACCTACGGAGGCTGCTGTAACTCATGTTTAAAATCCTTCTTGTGGATACAAAAACAACTATTTGGTAACATTACACTGGTTTGGTAGTTGGATATCATAAACCGATGTTCTTCCTTGAGCTTGGCCAAACTACATAATTGATCTTAGCACTTTCACACCCAACTTCGCCTGTATTGATTCTTCAGCTTTTATCACCTTATTCAAGTACGTTTAATTTTGATGCACTCGCTACCAGAATGACATCACGTGATTTTATCGGACATAACGACTGTTACGCATTTTGAAGCTTCTTCATACGTGTGGGATGGCCTTTTATAACATTGGAAAATGTGTCTGTTGCAATGAAAAAGTACATCGTAGGTGTTTTTCGGAACTTTTAGGACTCACATCAAATCAGTTGAGCAATCTTCCTTCTGACCTTAAGACATTATTCTGGTGAACCCATACCGGAAAGGGCTGGATCTTCGCTCTGATACCACCTGATAAGCCCTAATAAGAGCGAAATTCCTGTCCAGAGTTTCCCTGGTTTGGTGCGCGCCCATCAGAATAACTTTGTCAGTACAGGAAAAACAGTGATGTGATTGTAACCTCGCAAGACCGAGCGAGGAGGGCATTTTACACTATAGAACTCACTCTTTCATATCGGTCCTGGGAACCGCATCGTCACTTTGTCATGCATGGCGCTCCATCGCAAGGCGTGCGTCTGATGTTAACTTGTGCGCATCAACTTGATCGATTACAAGATAAATTACAAACCTCCCAGATATAGTAAAACAATTTTCACATCGCCAGGTAGAATAGAATGCCACGAAATAATGTCAGTAACACGGTACGAGTGGCGCCATGACAGTAAGACACCTTACAAACTATGAGGAACACACTCGTTTGTAAATGAAGCGGCCGACTACTCAGATTAGTAGTTCGTCTATGATATTCTCCAGTCGCCTCATTTCTTACTCGGCACGACATTCAATGTATCGCAGCACACATCACTAACCTGACTCACTGCCCATAAGGTTGGACACACTTCAATCGGTTCCTGAGACAGATTTATATTTTTCCACTTGAGTTCAACTTAGTGTCTGAGTAGAAAGAACGGTTGTTGGGAGTTTGGGGGTTGCCCCAACAGGATGAGCCCTAATGAGCGGAATATTAGAAAAGGGCTGCTGAAAACCTGTCAGCGAATTTACGAGCAGTTGACCCTCACAAATTTGCGTGCACGTCAGGTTGATAGCCTGGAGAATGGGATCCAGCGGACCTGCCATCACAGCGAGTAGCTCATACGTTAGTGTGGGATGCACACCACCTCAAGTGTGATCGGCGAGAAGTTCGGGAGCGGAACGGTCATGCTCTTCATTTGGTTTATCGCAAGGCAACCTGCTTCCCACCAGGTTTTGAGGCACCTTGGCCCACACACATTCAAGTTAAATTGCCTTCAGGCTTATCGATACAAGGTGAGAACCAAGTTTTTAATAACAGTTAGTTTCTGGTGCAAACCTCCAAATGTTTTCACATGGTTACCGTTTCAGCTCGTACCTGTATGTGAACCATCTATCAATCCGTGTGACTGTCTTGCCTGCCAAATCCAGAGGTCACTCCTTCCCCTACATTAAGCTAACTGTTCACATGTGTATCACTTAGGTCGATTTCCCATTCACGAACAGTAGTCAGCCGAATAGAGTTACTCTCATTAGAGCTCCTTCGCCATGTCCAGGTCCCAACTTCGGAAATCTGATATGCGAAGACAGCGAGTCAACACCACTCCTCCGGGGCGCTCTGAACACATCTGAATTATCACATCTGAACAGACGAGTTTGTCCACACATGAGCGATGTGGTTTCCTTGTTCAAAGCCTCGAAACACGACAAACCAGCTGTCCTGACTGACCAACAATCACCTGCAACTAATGTTCAATACCC
>NW_008751869.1:876184-923573 GCF_000715545.1 Opisthorchis viverrini
TATATATATATATATATATATATATCGTTTCAAAAATATTGAGATCTCTTGCGGTAATTCACAGCATTGACTTAACGTTATAATGTTCGTAACAGGTATTCAGCAGGGAGATCCAATAAGACCTATAGTTATGGGTCCCCACACTCGCACAGAGTTAATCCAGTTGACTAGTTCTTACATTCCGTAGTTGCAAACTAAACCGCACAGTTCAATGGCTCTGATTTGGAGTGATAGCTATGACGCATCCACCCCGCGATGCCTCTAAGACCACAAGTTAAAAGTGTCTCACCGGATTACACCTGGTCGGTGAATTTTTCAGCTAAAATAGATGGTCAATTCATCCTAACAGTAGCCACTCCTAGTCTTATCTGACCTCTTCCGAAATGCAATTTTTCTGTGAAGGGCAATGGACACAGAGCATTACGATGGATCTTTTGTATAACCTGATTAACAGAAGACGATACCGTGTTGTGGTTGAAAATTTAGCCAACCGCCATCCGTAGCCCACTGCTTCAGTTTTGATTGAGCTGTCTGACTGTTCCTTTCCAGTGAAAAATCGCGTGCAGAACCTTATCTACTAGGCAACCACACTAAACGACAAGATCCGTTAACCAACGTTCGAAACCGATCTAGTCAGCCAATCCGAAGAGGTCCTACTGATTAGTTCTCCATCTGCCTTAAAACTTGGTCAACTTGGTGACCTGCTTACTGGGACCAATAAGTCTTTCGTGTCCCAGTTGAAAAACTGCCAACTGTTTACCAAGTCCTTCTGAAACGAATCTTATCTACCTATAAACCAGTGTTGGCATACTCCTGTGGTTGAAAGGCACCCAACGATGTGAGGATAATCTTTCACCTCGCAGATAGCTATGCATATGTTATAACGTCTGTGCTAACAACAATGCTGCACTGAACGTCCTGGATTGAAAAACTGACGTTCCTATTTGTAGAGAAGCGTGACACAGTTCAATAAAAAATCGAGCAATCGTGTGGAGGAACACAATCATCTCCTGCGGTTAACTTGTCGAATCGGGAGGAGGTATTACGCTTGTATTGATCGAATGATTAGTGGGTGGGCCCAACCAAAGCGTGGGCTGAATTTGGAATAATACACCAGGACCAGCACGCACAAGCTGAGCAAACTCGTTGCGTGTAATTCCCTCTAACAATAGCTTGATCGAATTCCCCACTGGGACACCCACATAGAAATAAGTTTCAGGAATTACCGATGTTTCTTCAGTTCCACTGGTTTACGTCACCGACATCAGCAATCCCGAAAGAAAGCATGTTCCACTGGTTAACTACATCAATCGACAGGGTGGCGTCGACTTGGCACTGCAAGATTCTTCGCTTGAATGCCTTAAAATTGTCTTTTTTTTAGGGCCTTCATTGCTCATGGCCCGTTCCATGTTTCTATCGGTATATACAAAGCCTCCCCTGGGAAGTTTAGCAGATGTTGAGTCTCTTTCGGCGGTCTTCGTGCGCGATATCTCAGAAACTAGTATTCCATTGGCTTCCATGCCGGTGCTCAGTTTCCAGAAGGTCAGTCTCCTTCATGATAAGGGGGAGTGAGGCAGGTTGACCATTAGCAGATTTTGGCGCACGAGAGAAGATAACAGAAAAAGGAAGGTGATCTTCCACTAGATCTGTACCATGATCTGCAGACCCCTTTTTAAATGATACCAAGCAGGGACAATGTAGTATTGCCGATGTGATGTGTCCGGTCCAGTTGGCACTACTGAACACTGGGTGGTTAAAAGTTAGCCATATCACTGACCAGCTAAACCGAATGTCCAGTGCATGTTAAGCTGTCAGCAGATTTGTTTGAAATAGCTTTTCCCTAGAGCTACAGGCCACTTGCGTATGTCAAATAGTAAACGTTCAAGAAACACGCTGGATCCTTGATGTTTGTGTCCCAGAGATTTGTTTGAAGAGATGAAGATAATGTGTCGTTAACCTTGACTTGAAGCTAGCAGTCTCAGCTGAATCCAAAGGTCCAACGTAAAAATGCTTATTTCAGTTGATGATAAGACACCTATTCATGATGTCCTTTCTGAAGTCCTTTCTGAAGTCTTTCAACATCACCTGCTGCTACCCATCTTTCTCTGGTGGTGATTGATTCGCGACCTATGAGCGATGCTTTCAATTTCCAAATTTAGCAGCAGCTTCATCTCGTTTTCTTCAAATTGCTGCCATATCCCCTGTTTATTCTGCTGAAAGTTTTGTACAGTACAGACTCGAGACTAATGGACTTTCAATTAGCCGGCGCCCTAAGGAGGTAGGTACCCTTGTACATGGATTTGACTAATGCCAGCTCCTACTCGTCGAACATTCAGAAGCCAACGATGAATTCTCCAGAATGGTATAGGAATATGGGATGCGAAGTTCTTGGAAATTAGAGCGTAAGATTTATCGAGGCCCTGCATGAAGTGAGGGTCCAGTTCCTTGAGGAACGGTAGAACATGGCAAGGTTCCAGCTGTACGTATAACAGCTTAAGCCGAAACATGATTTATTCAAACAAAAGAGCTTTAAGGGGCATCATTTCCGGCTGTGCGCGTGACTTTCAAACGTAATCTCGGTAAAAGTTCACTGGCTGTAACACATATGTTGACGTCCACAACACTCTTCCTGGTGCAATTATTGTGGTGCGTCCACTCCAGATAGGGGAATCACTAGATTGGAGTCTCGCTCTCATTAAGGCTCATCACTAATGCATGTCCTTGGCAGTGCCGGGTTTCAGCTCTAGAGATCTGACATGTGAGGCGATTGCGTTATTGGTGTTCCACCAGCGTACGACAGACGCAGTTGTGTTATCACATCTGAACATGCAAAAGTGTTCGTGCTTGAGTGCCCCGAACTACGACCCAGTGGCTGTCCTTGCCGTGACGATCGACTTCCCAGTGAGGTGGCGGTGCGGGTGCTCGAAGAAACCTGCTAGACAATTTTTGATTAATTGTCAATGGAACAATGTTTGGTGACGAGTTTCCGACTGGTTACGTGATTTTTCCCTCGTCTTTGGGGGTCAGGAATATCTACTTTCTTCTCTTCGTGTTCGTCCAGTAACCTGGGTTATTCAGCTGTATTAGCGGCCCACAAACCGAGACTGAGCTCATGCTACTCTGAAGTGTTCTTTCTGTCACCAGAAAAGAACTATATTACGCTCCATAGTACCCGTAATGGTTCGCTGTATTATAAGCAAGTCCCTGGGCTCGATTCGGAAACTACTCCCGGTGTCGTAGTCATTTTATTCTGCTGGCAACTTTAAACATCCGGTCTTGACCAGATTTCATGGGAGAAACTTGTTGGGAGGTTTGTTCAGTGAAGAATATTAAACTAATAACAACTGTTTTCAATGGTTATCTCCGTGACTTCTGAATAACCCGTAAAATGCCTTTCGAGTCACGTTTTCTGAAGTCACCGCATAACGCGTAATGAATGGTGCATAGCGATCATGAATGGTACTGCATTTTTGGAAACTCTTGCATAACCCTCTATCCACAGGGTAGCAAACGATTCGCTTTTCGTAAGCGTCACAAGAAGTACTTTTTCTGGCAGACATCCATACATGCAGCCAGAAGGAGCATATCACAGCATAGCTTTTCCTGAAGGACACTTGAGGAGATTCCATACAGCTCCATCGATGCGGGTAGCTCTTCTTGTTTTCTGCACTCTGGCAATGAAACTGCACTGGCTTCCTGATAATTTTCAACAGCTCTGGTGGGGTTGCGATGGAATTTTTCGTTTTGTTGTTGATGAATGCTCGACTTGTTCAATAGCTTTGTGTACATGTTCCTCACGGTAATGAAGCCGTACACAAATCGTGAACACCGATCGATTAGATCATAAAAACTTGTTGATTGTCAATCTGGTTGAGCTTAAACGAGAGCCATGAAGAAGAAATCAGGTATCAAGAAGACATTTTCCTATACAAAAAAGGTGACAGTGATGAGTATCGTGAACGCGAGTGACGCTGCATCAACTTCAGCCATTGTCCCAACCTGAAAAGTTCCAACAAGAGGTGTTTTTTGTGTTTAAAAGACTGAACTATCCATTTTTATAACAGAGTTCAACACTGGGGTAAGCAGTGTGTCAGCTGTGTTTTTGGCTTCTCGGATCAGTGTCACAGGTATATCTGGTATGGGCTATCCTCTCTGGACGGTAAACCAGCCACCTGGGGAACCAGTAAAGTCATCATCTTTTCGGTTCTAGAAGGATTCTTCTTCGAAGATTACGTGACTCCTTAACGAATCCATCGATGAAGGCGATTGATTTTTTCGGGTTCTCTTTATGGTATAAAAACACTGCAGCCAGCTCTTAAAGACCACTCGCTTTTTGCATACCTGAACGTTCTGCTTTGAAAAGAAAAAGTAAACTGCCTGCTTGTATCCCACAAGCTTACTAGTTCGGGACTTGGTCATATTCATCAATGACTCACTCAATTTCGGCCCTTCATTTATAATTCAAGAGAAATATTTTCCTACTTCTGTGTGAGCCATAGCTGGCCCAATTTGAGACTGACTATCCCAAGGTGCCGATCAAGGTTGGGATCATTTTCACAGTAGTATCTCCCGCCAGGAAGCTGACTTCAGACAACCAGGTGGTAACTGTCTCTTCCGGGGATACTCGCTTCTTCTGGGATGAACTAGTTCACAGTAAGTCATCTCGTCAAACAACCGTTGAAGAAAGAGCCACTGGAGTAACACCTGACCCGTTTTTTGCTCTGAACCAATGTCGACAACTGACAGTGTTTTTATCCGACCAAAAAACGACCAGTATCGCAAACGTTTTGGCGACAATTTCCGGCATCCTACAATAGCGAAGTGCAGTGAAATGGAGTAGATTGATGGGGCACCAAGTCGGTTTATGCGTTGATGCCTTGTCAAGCATTCAAGAGGACAACAGAAGTCGATGCACCTTGAAAAATGCCCTATAGTTGGCTCCGGCCTCAGACCTGAGGTGGGAAGTGAAACCGATGCGGATAGTTGGGCGATGGGTCATGCACAGTGGGCTGTGTGTACTTGGAATCATATGCACTGACAAGCTGGGCTGTTGGTTGGGCGCGGGCGCGAGTAAAAAACAATGGATGGAACTGTACGAAACACAGGTCTTTTTCCACAGGTTCATTTCCTTTCCAGATTTCAACTTCACTCTTTTGGGCCGCCAATTCAACCCGATAACATTCATGAAAAGTGGGGTCTAACATCAGGACAGAAGCAACTGTGAGACATGTACATCTAACTAAGAAGCCCAGTCTTCTCAGTATAAAATTAGGAAGACTGGAGCAGTAGCAGATGGAAGTTCGACTACTCATAGCTTTTCGGGGTTACCTGAAATGCTGCTGCATGGTGGGTCGCTCCTGAAATTTCATCGACTTGGACAAACGATATCGAGTTCGCCCAATAATAATGATAATAAATATAATAGTCGTTCAGCTGTAGCACCCTTTCGGTGTCTGGCCGCCATGCCACACCAAGGAGGCACCAGGGCTCGGATACTGCCAAGTCGCCCGAGCCTAGACAGGGAATCGAGTGGCAGAGGTCGGGTTCGAACCATGAACCTTCCGGTCGGTAACTTCGCGCTCTAACCACTTCAGCCATCTCGACGAGTTCGCCCAATGGGCTGGATCGTAAAGCAATCCGTTTTGGTACATGAACTTTCGTTGTGCTAGGAATTCCCTCCACAATTTGAACAGTACTCACCGGGATTGGGAACTTCCTCTTGCACAAAAAACCGAACATGAGAGCGGATAATCCCCGAACAACATTCAACTGTTTTCTGTTTGTCATCACCGATCAAGGAGGTACGGCAAAATTGAAGCTTAAAGTGAAACCAGCGAATACAGACGCACAATTTAAATTATTACATTGGGACTAGTGATCAAACTCGATGTGTAGGCTTTCAGAAGAGACACTGTCTTGCACTGATAGCCTTGTCATTGTCACATTCATAAGATCAATACAGGGTCGGTAACTTTCTTTGGTTTTTCGTGTCAACTATGCTGTCCCGAAGAGGCCCAGTAGACAATCTTTACATTGATACTACATAGTCAGGCGATTTATTCCAGCTCTCCACATCCTTCACAACAGTCTCTCAGTTGATTCAACTAATTACTTCCACAGGAACTCTAACTAAAGGAGGGCTAACTCACTTCTCAGAACTGGAAGTTGATCGTGTATTACAACCGAGAAAGAAGTTTGAAATGTTCTGATTAGAATTTGGCCCGTTTTCCTGTGTGGACCTTTGCCGTTCGGATGAGACAAATCCATCCCCCACCTTCCACTCTTCACACACCTAGATGTCTTTCTCCAATGTTTCATCCAAAAAGAATCGTCTCACTGCTTCTTTACCAGTGTAGCGGTGATACTACTGATGGTGGCGTGTGAGTAGTATGTTTTCTTGTCAATCCACTCTGCGTCTCTTGAAAAGCGAGATCGATTACGGACTTTGCGGAGTCGCTCTGTAGCATTTGCTTGCAATCGAGTAACAGTGAATGAAAATCCAGTAAATTTCAAGAAGACGCGTTCAAGGAGAATATGGATATTTAGTTTTGCAAATAAGATACATATGAGTGTTTTGCTCCCCTGTCCAATAGTCTGTAACGGTTCAGTTGGTATTTTCTGATGCATAGCTCCGCAGCAAAGGCCTTCTTCCTGCCACCAAGACAAGCAACAACCGTTAATGGGACTGGTCGAAAATGTTTTATCAGAGGAAACTGCACTCCGACGGCTGTTCAGAACTAAAGTTAAAAATAATAAAGTACTTTTCCCGAAGTGGTAAACGATCATCATAGGAGGATGGACAGAAATCTGTGTGCGAAGTTTACGATACTGTGAGTTTCACACTCCTCAACGAGGATTTTGATTGCAACTTCGTCTAGCTCGCAGGGCTGAAGATGTCTTTTCCAGTTCCACCCCTCTGGAAGCTCATCACTTAGGTGTAGTTCCAAGTTTCTATCAACCTTATGTTTTACGTGTACATTGAATTGTACGCAGCTGTTGAAATCCGCTCGTTCGATGGTGGGGGAAGACTTAACTGAACCTCTGGTTTGAATCTCTCGTCAATAACAATATAGTTTGCAAGCGAGCATATTTCTCCAGTCGCGTACAATTTGGTGTTCAAGTAAAAAATAAGGCTGTTGAAAGCTAAGTGACCATGTCCACTTGCTGATCTCTTGTAGCGAGCTGTCCAGCAGTTTTCAGCAACCTTATGAGTAGCGTGTGCTATCAGGAAAATGTACTGAGATATCTCGAATATTGTACCTACTAAAACATGAGGTGGAGTGGTGCATTCAGCTGAATGATAGGTTAAATGGGATTCATAGGGCAAAACTGGTGTAGTTTCTAAATTAGAATCTGTCTTAGCTAATTAAATTTGAAAAAAAAACATTACCTCCAGGCAAGTTTGATGTATACCTATCAGCTGTTGGCGTATGCTTCACGGCGCCTCGCATGAACCACAATTACGGTTAGAGCAAATTTGAATACAGTACTTCACGTGGTAAAACCATGCGACGAGTTTAACTGTCTTACCAACAAAGGCTGTTTTGAGAAGTGTGCGCCATTGTTATGATTACAAACACGGGTATTGACCGGATCACGTGGCCTGGAGGAGTCGTGGTAGCACGTGAGCTTAGTGAAGGACTCTTCAGGAATAAACCAATAGGATTTCTCCAAATTTGAGCTGATTGTCAAGGGAACCATTCGTTTAGGTGTCTTGATTTAAAATGACCACACGGACCAGTCGGTGACATGCTTTTGATCTGTTCCCCAATCGTAAGTTTTCAAGCGAACTTGGGGGAGCCTGTTGTGTCATTGGACGATCTGGCGATGAGGGCTTTCGGTGGTATCCCGTCCGGTCCCAAAGCAGTAAGTCTGAAGCCATAACATATGCCAAAGTTTGTATGGTTAGTGAATTATGTTGGATGTATTTATTTCATCATAGAACATGTGAGGATGTGGGTGGAGTGTTCTGTCCCAAAAGTATCGTGACCTACTTGTTAGTCCTGACCAAAGTGCAGTCTTGAGACGAACATCGACCGAACCCCGAGTTTGTTTGACAACCAAATGTAACATACACCGAGCATTTATGAAACAATGCGTGTCCACTTATATTTTGTACAGTCTAATCTCTATTCCATCTGATTCGGAATATATTTCCAGCAGACGGGATAGTGAACATGGGATGTCACGGGTGTCCATGATACTTCCTTGGTCAGACATGCTTCTATACAAACTTTCTCAGGGTTTTACTATTAGTCTACTTTCACTGGTTGTACAGCGTTCCACATTTCATCCGGCCATCTGATTGGGCAGTCCCAATTCAGCTTTCTTTCAAAGAAAATGAACCGAAATGATGTGGATGAGTCGACAGTTAGGTGTCTATTTCCTATTCTCATTGAAATTCAACGTGAAAATGGCGTTATGGGTCTGTGTCAGAATGCTCGTTTATAGGAAAGCTCGGTGTGAGTGAAACCATAAGGCTTCAAGGAGCCTTTACATTTAGACTGATTTGCTGTACGATTACGCAACCAGAGATACATGATCTACGAAGGCAACTCCAGGAAGTACTATATGGCTTCCACAATATAAACCAATAATGACAACCACTGGCAGTCCCACTTTAACTCAGTTTTGAACAACTGAGTTTGATGTCGGCTGTGCGGCACAGCAACACGTTACTACTCATGACTTTATCTTCCAAAGATTTGAGCTGGTCATCTGAATTTCGAGCCACGCAAACCCTTGAGTGACGCTTGCATTAGTCCGTAGCGAGATAACTCAGTGGGTAGAGCGCGAAGTTACTGACCGGATGGTCCGTGGTTTGAACCCCGTCTCTGTCTCTCGAATTCCCCTGTCTAGGCTTGGGCAACCTCGCAGTATCCCAGCCCTTTTGGTTCTTCCTGGTGGCATGGCAGTTAGGCTGCGCTTTGTGAACAAAGCTGAGCTTTGTTCACATGGAACGGCCCTCACGTTCGAGTCGTTGCCTGAATCAAAACATAAATGCGAACTCTCATCTTTAGAATTTCTCCTAGTGGGTCTGTCCTGGAGAACATTACCACCTGTACTTATGCAGTAGCATATATTACTGATGAACGATCTGAGTAGGGTCTGGTCAGGAGGCAAAGTGCCATCCTCGCATCTGGTGAAACATCGGTACGAAAAACGTAGAACCACTTTGTATTGCTTGCCCATTGTTTTTTTAACGTTTAAAGAACTTTCGTCCACTTGCAAGGGCATGTTTGGGGATGTGCACTCTTTAAAAACTCTGTGTAAACGTGACTATTAATTTTGTGTCTAACCGCTTAGTTCGTGCTTCTCAGAGGAGTGAATGGCGTTCTTCCTTTCGGTAGTAGTGCATCTATCGTGCCACCCGAAAGAGACGCAAGAAGCGAGATAGTGTCAGGTGGCCAAATCATGGACAGGTACAGTCAGGATACTGAAGATGGGTTCGGACCCAGGGGCTTCCGATCTGTAAGGTCGCGCCTGAACGAAATGGTTCATCCAAGCCCCCGGATACTTCTGGAAAAAGTGATGATGTTAATCCATATGGTTTGTGTTGCCCCGTTTGCAGTGTTCTGTGAAGTTCCAGACTGGTTCTCATTCAGTAGTTTATACCAGCCAGTGACCGCGAAACGCCCATTTATCACAACTTATTTCATGCTTCTCTTGCATTAGACCAACGGTGAACCAAACTCTGTGGACAAAGTAACCGGATAAAATTCTAACTAACGCATCTCCTGGTGAACTAGACATGCTGAACAGTCGTCCGGTGCCCCGCTCCATCCAGATCAGCAAAGGAAGAGATTTGAATTCGGGCTTTTCCGAGCAGGGAGTCGATTGTGCACGAAGTTACGGATTCCCCGCCGTAAACTTGTGGGATTTCAACAGTACCCGCACCGATAACAGTGAAGTCGAGATGAATTGCTCTCAGGGTCAGGTTGCAAACGGTCCGAATGGGTTACTAGAACACGTTGGAAACCTAACGGAGTTATCACACACAACCAGTAACTACGAGCGTGATTGGATCCGATTGTTCGAACCAGTTGTGACAAATGATGACGAGGGCAGTGATGAGTCTCGGAGCCAGCTAGAGAGAGAGAACACCACTGTTTCCCTGGACGATCTGCGTAAACATGCTGTGGAAGGAGAACTAAGAAAATGCTGTTTTCGTAGCGTTTGTTGGCGTATTTGCTTGGGACTTCTGCCTTTGGACACCGAATTGTGGCATCCAACATTGCAAGAGCAACGTAAACAGTTTCGAAAAATCAACGCTTGTGCCAACGATGATCCGCGTTTCACCAATGCACTCGATCACCCACTCGCTTTGGAACACTCAAGCCGGTGGAAACATTTCTTCCGCATGCGTGAAATCCGACAACTAATAGTGCAAGATGTGGACAGAACATTTCCAAATATTCACTACTTTCGTGATCCTGATGTTCAGCAAGCCATGATCAATATTCTCCAATGTTACACCGAGGCAACCGGGTTCGATTATCAACAAGGAATGCATGAGATACTGGCTCCAATCTGTTTTGTCCTTCATTGGGATTCTATTGCCTATCAACGTGT
Organism: Opisthorchis viverrini; assembly: GCF_000715545.1. NCBI lineage: Eukaryota > Metazoa > Platyhelminthes > Trematoda > Opisthorchiida > Opisthorchiidae > Opisthorchis > Opisthorchis viverrini. The sequence goes on from NW_008751869.1 coordinate 886,757, forward strand.
GTGTGAACAAAATCAGATATCTCTACCATTACGAAAGCATTTAGCCGCAGTCTTAGATCATCGTTTTATGCAAGCCGATGCATTCACCATCTTTCTGCGCGTGATGACCACCATTCAAAAATGGTACACTTGCGAACAAAGCACCCCTGTCAGTAATCCATCATCCCCAGTGGATACGATCTCATCTCCTCTGTCCTCTTCCACTTGGATATCTACACCAAAGTTAAATCCTGCAGTCGCATTTCTAAACGATTTGCATAACCGTTTGTTGAAGAACCTTGATCAGAAACTGTACTGTCATTTGAAAGCTTTAGATATTCACCCGGCACTCTTTGGTCTCAGATGGATTCGTTTGTTATTCGGACATGAGTTCGAATTGCATGACCTTCTCTACGTCTGGGATTGTATATTTGCAGTGGACAACAGTTTTGCTTTTGTACGTTATGTGTATGTGACCATGTTGAAACATCTGAGTCCGATGTTATTGTCCAGAGACTATTCCGACTGTCTGTTTCTACTGATGCGTTTCCCGAGTGATGTGGACATTACCCGAATCATTCAGAATGCGCTAAACCTTTACAATCCAACAATGTTCCCACTTGCAGACTCAACTGACCCGGTCGGTGCAATCTCACCCAAGTCCGATTCAGACATTTCCCAAAAGACCCTCACTGCCCAAACCACTCCTCGAAGAAAAGGCAAATCCTTTGTGAGACGCTGGACATTGTTGAAGGCACCCAACTTGGAGTCTATGGCTGAGAATTCGAGAAGTGCTACAAATCTGAATGCGGCCAACTGGACCAACAGTGAACCTGGATGGCATTCCGAACAGCCAACACCCAACATAGGTAGCCGTCAGATGATTGATCCTCCCCTTGTCCCCCGCGGGTCCATTACCTCACTGTCCAATACGACAACTGATACTAAGCCGGATCACATCGAGCGCATCTATCGTCAGTGTGTACAGGCTTTGGAATCATGCAGTGCCCATGTGGACGTGTTGTTATGCCGGTCTCTGGATGAAATCAATAACGCACGGGAAACAACATATTTGACCGACGGTTCTTTTGCTCCAGCTACTCAGTGTGAACGCCTTCATCTGATCAAATTTGAACTTCGTCGTGCTCAGCAGATGCTGGATGCAATCATATCCGAAGTGGGTAACGATATCCGTTCTCCTCTAGTTCAGCGTCGGATAATCCCAGGGGGAAGTTCTGGAAATCTGGGACGTCCACACAAGACCGTTTCCCGTTTAGCGACGGATCAATCAGATGCGGCTTCTTCCCTTGCTTCAGATGTGGATGGAAACCTACCAGGTCACATTCAGCATGGCCAGGAGAACGGTCTGGGGATACCGCCATCTGATCAGCATGGTTCAGATGCTGTGAAATGTAAAAACATCGGGGCTCCGGGTTCATTTGTTCGACTTCAAGTTTTGCGAAATAAAAAAAAGGTTTCTCTTTCCTAGCCAGACGAGCATCAATTGAACCAGAACATGATCGAAATCAACAAACTTCCAAATGGTCTACCGTCTGTGATTGGCCCAAAACACTCTTGCCTGCGATACACCTGAAAACGCTGAATCGTCACACGAAAAGAATCTTTGTTCATGTACAGTAGAGAAAATGATTATAACTTTATCATATTCTTCGTTTATATAAACTTTGTACATATCAGAGTACAAAAAATTTACTTCATTTAGAGTTGTTTTTCAAGGTGATGAAAGTGAGCTCTTTAGTTGTCGGATTTGAACGATTGCTCAGCATTGTAGACACTGTTGCGGTAGTTGTGTACAGAATACGGAGCAACTGTTGAGATGATACTTAGTTCGTGGTCGTAGGATTTCTCCCCGAAAGCTTGCGTATCAGTAGCGGGTTGAAAAGCCAACATCTAGTCTACCTTTCATGTTTTTCACTTGCACGGTTTCCTCTGTGACTTTGCGCTGTGTCTAGGCGAATTCCTATGGTGGCAGCGAACGACGGCTTTCGAGTTTGATCCCATGTATAGTCAACAATACGATCTCTACTTTGCTAGCTCTGTAGCTAACCCGAGCATGTTTAGTCTTATTACCCTTTAAAATTAAGACTCCTAATTTCCTATTCTGCTGAGTTTTTTATTTTCGACATTTTGTAAAATCCAGTTCTTGTGTTTTAATCGGCTTGATACTAAAACATTCGAAAGGAAGGTAGCACTCATATACTCAATTTATTTACCCTGATGAGCGATATTCTAATTCCTGTTCGTTGAGCTCTAGCTAAAAGAATTGAAATGCATTCAAAAGACCATTTAATTATTGATTATCTTCTGCGTTCAGTAATCAATTGGGTGACTTTGAGTTACACTCACAGTCCAAAAGTCAAGTCTCTCTAATGAGGTACCTTGAATATAATAATAAAATTATGACTATACCGGCAACACTAGTAAGAAAAGGTAATGGTAAACTGGTACGAAACTTAAAGGACAGTTTGTTCCGGGATTTATACACCAGGTTAATTAACGATGACCCCAGAGGAGGTTTTGAGAAATAATGTGGCTAGGGACCAATGGATTTGCTCAAAGTTCACACCGAATCAAGACACATGATTCACAGACCTGAAAAGCCCATATGGCCATAGAGAAGTAGGAAGGGAACGTCAAGGTCAGAGAGTGGTCAAATGGTTGAAGGTGAAAAAGAATTCATCGTTCAGTTTAGAAAAACAGGAGATGAAGGCGTTGTTTGTACGCACTTAATACACAATTCATAAGTGTTCTGAGAACTCCTCGACAGGCCCCGACTAGTTCCGCCATTCTTAGGGCTCATGCGGTGAGTGTAGAACCTGAGTTTCTGTCTACTACTTGCTCCCCTGGAAAAACCATCAAACTGAAGCAAGAAAATGAGGAACACCATGATACACAGGTAGAGTAGAAGCAAGAAGTCAACGATATTCCATGTACCACACCCGAGTTTTGTTTTCGGCCAGAAGGTGATTTTAAGAAAGCTGGAAATAAACGGTGGCACGCTGGGTAGACGTGAAAACGACAAAAAGGCAAATCCCCTCCCAAAGTGCCCCCCAGTTTGTTCCTCTTGTAAGTAGAAAAGACTCGAATACATTGTCACATAAGTTCAACCAGTAAGTTCCATTAGAGTTATATCTGGATATGTCAACTAATTTGCTCACACTGGATCACAGTTTCGATCGGTACTAAACTTTTGAACAGCCCGGCAAACATCCAGGCCGTTTATTAAATAATGAGTTGATTACTTGACCGGATCGCTCAGCTGTAACATATTCCTGGTGCCTAGCTGCCATGCTACCCGAAGGAAGCACGAGGACTGGGATACTGGCAGGTTGCCCAAGCCTAGACAGGAGAAGTCGAGATGTGGAGGTCTGGTTCGAACCTTGAATCTCCTGTCAGTAAATTCGCCCTCCTACCAACTGAGCCATCTCGCCCCCACTGACCTGATGGTCCGTGGTTTAAGACTGATCTAGTCCAGGCTTCGGCAACCTAGCAGAATCCCTAAGCTTCCTTCAATTAGTGTGGTAGGTAGCCGCCAAAGGAATGTCATAACTGGACGATTATACTTTTTTTTAAATCTTGCTGCGCTATTTAGATTACTGAAGACAGTTGACATAGTTCCATTTTTTGCTTGTAATACGTGGTTCCTACTATAAGATAGTATTCTTAAAATGTGCACGTGAACAAAATGAAAACATTCAGGCGGGTAGATTGCCTCGTTTAGGTAAATTTTTTACGCCCTAATGTAGATCTGCTAACTTTGGTGTTGCTATTTGGACCAGTTTAACCACTCAACTTTCTTACAGTCAAGCTTCTAGGAGGTGATGCGGGTAAGTCTATCGACATAACGACGACAATTACTGGATCGTCGGTGAAGTCGTTGGGTAAATGAATCACATCGTTTTCTGGAGGGGGGAGGGATCAGTTCGCCTGCTCATAGGTGATAATCCGTGTTCATCCGGCGTGCGCTGGTGAAGTATTTGGTAACACGCTTGCCTCGGATATCAGATGCCCGGAGTTCAAACCCCGCCAGGACTTATGGGCTCTAATAAGAGAGCAACTCGAATACAGTGCTTCTCCTTTTCGGTATATACTCATCAGAATAATTGTATCAGGAAATGACGTGGTCCGTTCAAATGACAGTGATACCAACGTGAAAACATATCGTGAAAAATCACTGTTACTCGGCCGAGCAGTCAGGATTACATGAACTAACAGTCGCGACGGTGTGAGTCAGTGGGTTTAGTTCCGCAGTTGAGTTTTCTCAAGTTGTATCTGTCGTACCGTTGCCCATCGCGTCAGATCTTCGTTGCTATGCTAGTGGTGGTGGCGATAAGTCATAGACTGGGGTTTGCTCAGCTTTGGAGTGTTTTCCAATCTGACTGAGACTTGCGGGCTAACCTGCGATTGATTGGAATCGGAAACGGCTGGAGTGATGTACGTTAGAGACAAAACCAAGATGACGTAAAGTGATTCGGTCCACAATCAACTCCTGCGGCGCTCCCTCTCACCAATCAAAGACCTGTTAGTGAAAGTGATGTTTCCTAAGTTTAAGAAATCTTCAGAATAATCTGCGATGACGACTTGGTCTATGAGTTGATTTGCGTACAGTTTTGATGCAAGACATTGCATCTCATCCGGACTACGCGTACTCTTAGGCGAGGATTTAAAGAGGGAGGGGTATGAAGAACTCGAAATTCAAAGGCACCAGTTTCCAAAATATCGATCGTTTGTCTGGTTTATCCGATATGTGAATAAGCGGGTGCTCCACTGGCCTATCCGCTGTTTGATGGATGTGCACGTGAGTAGATACGGTGGCCTAAAATCCAGCAACGGTAGAATTACAATAGATCGCGTAAATAACCGGGTCTCGGGTGATTTGTTAGCCACTAAAAGCCCGTGACAACTGACAATATCTATAAATGAAGCCACTTTGCATCGGTTACACATAAATGTGCATTAGTTGTCAGTCCGGTGTGCACGTTGACCAGTTTCGCTCACCTGAAGCTGAGCGCGCAGTCATCAGGATTACGATCTAACGGACCTCTTTATCAACCAAATAGGCCGACAGCTCCAGCGCATTGCCCCTTCAAGCCAGATCCTAAATGAACATTAGCTACTTTCAGGATGATCCGAATTTTTCCATGTGGTAGTTAGATCAACGCGTATGAAAATGAATACGTAAGGCTCTCAAGGCCGGCACTTCACAGCTGTGTGAATGCTTGCGCCGCCATTCGGAACTCACCATCTCTGGGTCTGAAGAGACAAGACACTAGGTGCCGCGTGTTAAACTAGCGTGCAGTGCATAGCCATGTAGGGTAGATGAGTTAATGAACATTTCCGGAACAAGTCTTCGCCAACCAGCTAGTCTAGTAATGATAAAATGGGCGATCGTTGACCACGTTTTGCTTACTCTGCTGGCATCAGAGCATTGTTTAACGCCTCCTTGTTCAAACGCCCTGCCCGAAAACATAAAGTTGACGAAAACCCGTGGAATGCGCCTACCTAACAAGCCCCAAGAAGGGCGAAACAGGTCGTGGGCTGTCGACGAATTTTTATTACGAATATACATTATGCTGATGTCTAAGAATGTCTGAACAGAGTCGATTTATCGGAGTATACTTTCCTAACGAAACACAGTACTCACAAGGTTGGTGAGAACACAGACACCCCAGGAGGGGGTGCCTGAGGGCTATTGGGCATGCAGAGTCCCCGAGTTGCTGTCAACTTTCGTTTCAACTTGAACATAACGTTGTGAATTGAATAGGTATTACAAGGCCGCTCAACTGAATCCTAGCTAACTCTAAATCACTGGCAAGATGTAGCACTTGGCTTCAACACATGAGCGTTATGAATATCAGCTCATCAAGAGTTTCAAATGGAAATCGGATAGTCCATAAAGACTGGGTTTCCAGGAGAAGTCAGTACCATCGTGAAAGGCTGAGTGCACTTGGAATCGCAGCACACTGGCCTCATACATCGTCAAAGATTATATACTGTTTAACCATTTGTGGCGTTTGCGGTCTGAACTGGTCCAAAAACTGACGCGGCTTCAACAGAAAAAAAGCCGCAGCTTTAAATGATTTACAGAAAACATGTAGGCACTTCAACCACGCATAGCTGGCTACCATTGGGTACTAAATTTAGTTCCTTTTTTGACTTTGGCCATGAGGTGAATGCACAGGGCTCCATGGAGGCTACCTTTAGGTGGCAAAATTTCACGGGTGCTCCGCCTCTCACGCTTCACCTCCATCGCCAATAAAAAGTCCGATCAATACATTGAGGATAGGTTTTTTTTGTAGCAATTCAGATTTACCCAATATTCAGGGGGTGGACAATAATTCAATACTGAAAATGAAATACGAACGTCCAAGGACTTCATCAGTGTACAACTGTTCGGAGGAAAGTGAAGCCGACAGCTGTCTTGCGATAAGACGTCTGCTCACCGCAGAAAAATCTTGACCTGCATTCTACCAAACTGCATAAAGCTATCGTTATGCGCCATGTTCAATGGCTCCAAGAAAGTCTCTGATCCGGTAGACAGAAGTATTTCTGACCTTCTGATTAGGCTTGGCGGTGCCGGAGAAAAGGTTGATTTATCGGCTTCCTTGGCTCACACTTTGCACTCCGCTTTCGATCTCAATAGGTCGACGAATCGTTGTGATCATCATCGGCAGTATAACATCACTGACCAGCATTGATGCTTCACCACCGGTGCTGTTAAGGTGGTTCTTGTGAAATTACGGTGCCATCACTAAAAACGTATTCTCGAAGAAAGTGATTCCAAGAAGAGCGCGATTTGGTCATCATATAGGGAGGGAGCACAGCACGTGATTTTCATCTGACCGTCATTGGTGATACGCTACACGATTGGTCTGCGGGGAATGACGAGTGCAGAGTGAGCATCACTCACTTTTTTGGACCGCTTTACCATAGTGTCTTACTGTAAATTTAATATAAGATGAATTGTTTTAACCAGATAAACTGAGCCTGGTTTTTATTCGCATTCACAAAGAATAAATAGTGCGGGATAAAGTCTAATTGGGAAGGGGGGCTATTTTGACGAGGTTCAGTATTCTGAATTTTCTTGATAAATTTTCTACATTCTACAACCGGTTGTGCCTTTCTTTGGGCCCATCAGCCAAACGTGGTCCCAACTTTTCCATCAACTTTATGTTCTGGTTGAAACTGAAACTACACTGCGATATCTCAGACCATGCGGAAAGCCTTAGTTCAGCAGTTTGAGTTGGGTAATATCACAGAAGAGAAGTTCAGTTGAGACTAGCGTTAAAATCCAGTCGTCCCAATCACCGAAGCCAGCGATGTCTGCTGAATTGCACTCATGACCTAAGAATGTTGTCTCAAGGTTGTCGTTATGACAGGTGTGTGAGTACAGCAGACCGGCATGCTTATTACAGAGACTGTCTCTGGCAGAATCAGAGCTGTACTCCCTCGATGCATAGGCGGACTAGAGAAGGGAATCCGTTGACCTATCCTTCATAAGATACTTTCACACAAGTTGCCGGATAAAATGGAGTTGGTACCTACCAGCGGTGATCCAGTAGAGTAAGGAGGCTTCCAGTCGGTGGTTCAAAGGTATATCCAACTCAGTGTGTCCAGCTGTCACAGTTTTGGCATTGCCAGATTTGCGTGTTCAGAATCGAAAGACAGCACTTTAAGTACAGCACTGCCGCCATGGACGATTGTTTATTTGACATGCAGCATTGCAGATGCAAAATTTGCAAAAAGTTACCACTCTGGATGATTTAGAATGAATAAAGCTGTCAGTTCTTGTGCTCGGACCTCCAGATGTGGTGTCGAGTGGGAGACGACGAGTGTGTGAAGTGGTGGAAGACAGAAAGCAATAGGAGTTCGCTTTCCGTTACGCATTCTGCTCTATCTAACAGTGAAAGCAGCCCTGCACATGGTGCCAGCCATCGGCAGATGTGACGGGGCAGTACATTTGTTTGTATAGTGTGTTGTTGCAGGCCGAATAGGAAACCGTCATGGCACCCAGTGCCAGACAGGAGGCGTTCAGGGTCCCTAACCAAGCCCTTGGGCATAAAAACCTGATCGAAAGTCATCTAGTGCGAGTCTTTAGGGAATAACTCCTAGTGAATGCTCTTACTCCCAACCTGGGAGGAGGGAAGTTCAGACTTCTGGTCTTTGAAAAGCCTGGGGGCGCAATGGGTCACAAAGAACACAAAGAGCCCCAGCGCAATGAGGACAAAGAGACTGAACCCCTCGTTTTTGGTCTCCAGCTACATGTGTTACAGTTGTATAAATCACCATTGGTTGTGAGTGTGAAATGTGCGCGAATGGGAGTGTGAAATGTGTGTGTGTGTGTGTGTGTGTGCGTGAAATATACCATCAAAACATTTTAAAGTACCAGGTGAATGTTCCCCGAAGATTTCATGGATAAGACAGACAAAGCGCTATGTGTTACACCGCAAGAAACATTCAACGGCACCTGTCTTTCTCATGCGACATCTGGTGATCATTTTGGACCGCGTTGTACACAAATATAGCACTGGATATCCAGTTTTGATAGCAAGGGATTGATTTGCATGAAAAGGAGAAATAGTGAAAGTGTGTTTGCACAGGAGAACAGACACTGTATTTTAGATAGATCCCCTGTATAAACTTTGTTGCTATCGCCTTTATTTTTCTGGCTGCTAATCAACCTGGAAAATTTGCTTTCTAGGTGACTTATCTTGTTTTCAATATTGGGTGTAACTCTTTGTTCTATCACCGCGTGATGCATTCAGTGCAAAGTGTACTGGAACGTTGTTGCTAGGATTCAGTTTTGGAGGACATCTAATACTCATTCGAATGGGCTGTTGTAAGGCTGTCCATGATAGGTTATTTAACGCTAAGTTGTTGAGCGACGATCTCATGAATCGCAAAACAAAACAGGGTGAACTGGTTCCTCGGAATATAAATCGTGTGAATTCGAATGGTTTAAGTCGTGTTTGAGCGGAGAGCTCATGAAAAATGACAGACTGCAACAACTCTTGAGTAAACTACCCAATCTTCGGTATGTTGGAGATCTCCAGTTCTCGAACTGAGTAGCTATAATGAACCATCTTTAGGCGTTCCAAACGACGGAAGTATCGTTAGTGAACTGACAAGCGGAGGCTAGAGTACACAGCTACGCGTCGCCTCATGAAGAACTATGTACGCCAGTTTTACTGGCATGGCCATGAAAATGCAAGCATTTTCAAAAAGGAGCCAGATTCTAGACCATCTATTGAGAGAACTGTTTCTTCCCCTAACTACTACCACTACTACTGAATTATGTGTGAGTAGCACATTCCAATCGATGTTTAATGGCTACTCAGTGTTCGCGGAATCTACTTCGGTACATTCCAGCTTACCTTTGGCCAACGCAACGCGTACTTGAAAACGGAAGGCACTTAGGCACTAAAGATTTACTATAAAAATCCCTCCCTTCTCATCCGACAGCACTATTTCCACCGACAGTGTGAAGTTGACTCATGTCAAGCAGTTTGGTTGTTCGCATTGCAAAGCAATACCATTATCCCAGCGAACGTGGATGAGCGTTCGCAAAGTTGGCCGGTGGATTGAGTAGGGTATTTTTCAACCTTTCAGCTAAGGATCGATGGTGAACGGGAAAGAAAACCCTCCTTCACTATGAAGTTGTCACTTAGAAGAGGTAGACAACATCCTCTGTCTCAGAATTTCGCTTACATGTTGCCCGCCCATCACTAGAAAACCAGAACCTCTGTCAGGTTTAGCAATGATTTAGGCTCTTGCAGTACAAGGAGTTGGCTTTTGGTTATCACTGGTGCATTAAGCGATGGAGTAAATTAATTTCGTCAACAAAATAATCGAATTTGATTTTACCCGTTTGAAAGTCATCTATTCCAATGGATTGCGACCCATATAAATGCACGATCGTTGCAGCTAAGGATCTCGCAGGACGATTGCGGCTATCCGATTATATGCAGTTTGTATCCAGTAGAAAATAGGAATGGACGGACGATGGCAGCAGATGATGTATTGAGAACTGTCAATAACTGGTTCTATACACGAACCGGTTGGTAAGCATCGTGAAGTAAGTAAACGTACAATCAATAATAGCACAATCAACAGGAGCAGAAAATGGTCAGTGAGGCAGCAGAACTCTCTCAACGCAACAGCAAGTGAGCACCAAACAATGTGAAACGTACAGATATGGGCAGTCAGTCAGTGTGAGTCGGCTTTACGGAGACATATTGGTGCAGAAAACAATCAGTACATTAGAGAGGTACGGAAATGCCTTTGGTTGACGGCGCGATGCGGCAGCTCGCGTTACGTGACAAATCAGATTGCGCGCTCAGGCCTCTTTAAAACAAATCTCACCATAGGCAACGTGGCGGGTGCGGTATATAGGTAATAAAAAATAGGACCTTCCAGGTGTCGAGCTGGGTTAGTGGACAACAGGCTCGACCGCCATCCGAGAATCTCTGAGTTTGATCTCCGGCCGGTCTGTTTCCCTGGCAGAGCAGACGCTCGAGAATAGGTAGAACTGAGACTTGCAAGCAATTATGGATGGGCAAAAAATATTGACATCAATTGCTAAGTAGGAGCGGAACAAGGGAAACGAGCAACAAGGTAACGAAACGGCTTCACAGTGAACGAGCGTAAGTCACGTTACTCATGAGTAGTCGGAACATAAAAGAAAACTAACAGGAGTTTTTGTGAATAGGCTTCAGTTATAAAGATGTCCAAGTCGGCATAAAGATATCTTTTGATTTGCATTTCGGCTGTCATATCTAAAATTGTATGGAGCACCCGAGTATTTGTATGTCGCACTGAGTGTTAAAAGGACAGCGCTTGGCCGGAGCAAACGTGATACGCATCCAGTCAACTGTAGTTTTGGAGACTTGAAACTAGTCAAATATTTATTCATTTCATGGCTTCCAGCATTTCGCTGTGGTTGCAACAACACTTACTTCTGAAGTACACACCGCTGGCTTCTTCCGAATTGAGTTGCACGCGGTGAGACACTCGTCACCTGATTGTCAGTTCGCGATCTTGGACCCATCAACGCGGTAGCAAGCCCAGCGTTATTCCCGTCGCTGAATAGTCGAACCACGTGACAGAGAACGAGGTCGACGTCGGGGTCAGCAGCTGGATGTCAAAAGTCCGGCATTCTCCAATGAATTTCAATTTACTTCGACAAACGCAGCAAAGCCAGACGAGCTGGGAGAGATTTATGCGCATGAATATGAGAACTCAACGGGCCCTCAGGGGACACGACACCGAACAACTAATTGTGTCCTAAGCTCAGAACCGCTTGACAGTGCGTTAATTAACACACAAACAACACTCCAAGCATAACAACCGACCCAGTGCTAAGATCCACTATGCATGTTACACACTATTGTTGATGATACATTTGTAGTCAAATTACCTAAATGATCGAAAAAATCAGCCGGCAACTATGCTACCTGAGCTACCAACATTCCCCTCTCCTTTTCTGAAAGTCTTATTAAATGTGCATTTCAGTTGTAAGTACTTTAATCTAAAGCAATGGTGGCTTGTACCGCGAGTGAGATTCACTCTATGATGGCCACTGGGTGGCTCTATCTTCAGCTGACAGGCCCGAATGTATCGCGATATCTCGAATATCGTAGCGACTAAAAACAAGAGGCGGCCTGGTGCAGCACATCCAGTTGCCTGAGAACATCACAAACGAGTGGATTTGCCTACCTTTTGGCCTTTCGCATATGCATATCACTGCCCAACGTAGATGAACAGGGGAGCTTAAAGAATTGTAATCTTGTCTCTTCCTTACATGTAAAAGAAAACTAACAGGAGTTTTTGTGAATAGGCTTCAGTTATAAAGATGTCCAAGTCGGCATAAAGATATCTTTTGATTTGCATTTCGGCTGTCATATCTAAAATTGTATGGAGCACCCGAGTATTTGTATGTCGCACTGAGTGTTAAAAGGACAGCGCTTGGCCGGAGCAAACGTGATACGCATCCAGTCAACTGTAGTTTTGGAGACTTGAAACTAGTCAAATATTTATTCATTTCATGGCTTCCAGCATTTCGCTGTGGTTGCAACAACACTTACTTCTGAAGTACACACCGCTGGCTTCTTCCGAATTGAGTTGCACGCGGTGAGACACTCGTCACCTGATTGTCAGTTCGCGATCTTGGACCCATCAACGCGGTAGCAAGCCCAGCGTTATTCCCGTCGCTGAATAGTCGAACCACGTGACAGAGAACGAGGTCGACGTCGGGGTCAGCAGCTGGATGTCAAAAGTCCGGCATTCTCCAATGAATTTCAATTTACTTCGACAAACGCAGCAAAGCCAGACGAGCTGGGAGAGATTTATGCGCATGAATATGAGAACTCAACGGGCCCTCAGGGGACACGACACCGAACAACTAATTGTGTCCTAAGCTCAGAACCGCTTGACAGTGCGTTAATTAACACACAAACAACACTCCAAGCATAACAACCGACCCAGTGCTAAGATCCACTATGCATGTTACACACTATTGTTGATGATACATTTGTAGTCAAATTACCTAAATGATCGAAAAAATCAGCCGGCAACTATGCTACCTGAGCTACCAACATTCCCCTCTCCTTTTCTGAAAGTCTTATTAAATGTGCATTTCAGTTGTAAGTACTTTAATCTAAAGCAATGGTGGCTTGTACCGCGAGTGAGATTCACTCTATGATGGCCACTGGGTGGCTCTATCTTCAGCTGACAGGCCCGAATGTATCGCGATATCTCGAATATCGTAGCGACTAAAAACAAGAGGCGGCCTGGTGCAGCACATCCAGTTGCCTGAGAACATCACAAACGAGTGGATTTGCCTACCTTTTGGCCTTTCGCATATGCATATCACTGCCCAACGTAGATGAACAGGGGAGCTTAAAGAATTGTAATCTTGTCTCTTCCTTACATGAAAGGATTACGGAAACCCAAGGCCTAGAATCGCTGGTTTTTATTTTTTGCTCTGAATATATCGATCAAGCAGCGGCAAAATATACTTATGTTACACTGTGGATAACGCCAACGATGAGTCGCAGAGCCCGGACTTTAAGGCTCACTCACAATACCTCATTTTTAGTAAGCTAAATTCTGGACATATTGTGAAGGTATTTGCGGGCATTGCAGAGAATGTGAACATTTTGACTGGCAATCCGTAGAAAAATTCTTGTTGCTCGAAGGTATCGTCTGGACGCTGGCTTGTTGGCAGTTGAAGTTGGCCTGCCAGCGTTACGCCATCAACCGGCTAGGTCGGCCAAAATTCCTTCCAACTTCTCACCTAAACTGCCATGCTGCAAAATGCGTGGTCCTCCATATGTGTACTTGAGATATCCAGCTATCGACCCCCGTTTAAGAGCGCAAGTGTGCAGCAGCATAGCTATTGACTCTCGTACTTCCCCAAAAAGCAAAAATAATTTATCAAGCTGGTCAACCTCTTCGTCTGCTGGTGAGGTGATCTAAGTGCAGTAGCCTGCCTGGGAAACACCAACACCTGTACGGTTAGTTTTAAAGCCTAGAGCACTATCAATCAACTGTCTGCAGACCAACTTAGTGTCACCCTGGTCAACACTATTTGAACACGTCAGATCGCTATCCGATGAGTTGATGATGATTTCTGCATCATAAAATTCGTCCTCTAGCCAGAAAACTGCACTGAACCTATGGTTAATGTATCTGTTTGCATTCAGCATAATGCCACGGTGTTCGGTTTCCTCAATTGTCAGTATCTTGCTCCCTTGAGCAGACTTCCAAGTGTAATAGACTTTCCTTCGATTTAATCACTGACTAACCCATCTAGGTGTGCCGTGTGATAGCTTCGATACTTTGCTAACGAAGGCAAACCATTGCATTTTTCGTCTTTCGAAAGCTATCTTGACCTCCAAGTGCAAATCAATATCACAGAGAAGAGCAGTGAAAACATACGGCAACAATCCTTTCACACATTTGATCCGTCTGCCTGCTATTCAATACGAATTTGAAACACTTCTTTTTATCTTATCTCGTGCGAATACTGTCAGTGTGTTCCACATTTTGCCGTCTGTCTGCATCGGATCACAGTTAAATTGTTTTGTTGTCACACCAGCCAAAAATTCCCCAAATAAATTCACAGAACTAAGGTTCTTTGGGCAGTGAAGGTTAGGTCGTACCGCATGTCTCTTATAAGATAGGCATGTAGATCTGGTGCGCGTATGCGGGAAGATTTCTGAGAAGGAAGCCTATTCTGCCGCGTTAGATCCGGGGAATGTAGATATGTTCGCCGGACACTTGGTCAAGCGTAATCGGTTTGGTGTAACCACACATATGTACAGAAGGATCAAGCCTGGTGAGCCACTTTTGAAGGTAATACGGTGCCCAGAACCACTTGTGTACTCATATCGGAATGCTCAACAACAACTGAAAGTGTCGTACGATGCATTCTATCCTGTTGGCAATAATATACCTGATGTCTTGTAGTGTTTTCAGTAGATGCGGGTAAGAATGACTTTTTAACGGTGAAAAATACTCGCAACCGACAACGTGTTCAAGAAGACTGGGGTTCATTGACTAGAGGATATTCGGTGTAGTGTGTCTTGCCTTAGTTAAGCAGACGCTCGCGGTCAAGTGGTTTGGTTGGTAGCCGGAATTCCAGTTCATCCTGGAGATTAACAAGAAGCGTGCTTTTGACAATCTCTTATGAGGATTAAAAAGCTATCTAATGCTTCTTGTCTTTTTCAGCTGAGGTTGGCTTCACCCCTGTGACGGTATCTCCGCGTTTTTGTCCTAGCTGGCTTCCGCAAGACAAAGAGTCTTCATCAATGAGACCAGCAATCAATAATGTGAGTGGTTACCAAATGTGTTGTAACCACGGGGTAGGAGAGTACACATATCAGTCTTCCTGCCTGATGTAGAAAAGCGTCGTCATCAAACGTCTGTAGACCCCCGTAAACAAGCTGCTACAATTTCCAGTTTACAACCATGTTATCTACGAAAACTATGCTAATCGATCCCGGACTTATTATTGCACAGGTTTGTCAATCAACCTGGGTAGGTAAATCATGAGGGAACGGAAATTAAACATTGTTGGCACTTCTGGCCCTGCTACTACTGTAAGGAGAAAAGCCATTCGCCGCGGAGTCGTTTACCGTCAAACAAATAAGCAGTTACAAACTATTGAACTGGGAAGTAAACGTCGCATATGCACACAGCTTTTAAAAACTGAACATTCTCACAAGTTTTCTTGAACTTTCATGGATATTCGTTGGCTGTCCCGCAATTGTAAATGGTCGCTGCAGAGCAATTGCACAATTAAGTAACCAACATCATCTTGTATTAGAGGCGGGGTGGAACTTTGAGAAAACCACATACTATGCTAATGCCCTATCAGTGGTATCCACCACTCCACTGCTGGCGGTGGTCAGTTGAAACTAGGAGGGCGAATCACCAGACATAAAAGACCAATGTTGGTATTGGACAGGGTTCCGCAGACAATGAAGCCTATCCGAGTATTAGGAGAACCAGCTCCGAACGTTACAGGACTACCTAACTGCCAATGGAATAACCGTTTTTCGTTGAAACAGATTTCATTGGCTGTTCTTCGCTCGCCCTTGACAGACGAGTTGTAATCTCAGTATCACTTTTGACCACTTGTACGCGACAGTGATCAATAGATCAGCCGGGTCGCACGTTCGTTGACTTTTTCTGGTTTGGTCAAGCGCAAAAGGCGATCAAGCGGCTATCTAGATATGGGTTCATGGTAATAAGATAGCATTAAGGGACTGTGGTCCACAACACCCAGACTACTGGCAAAGACAAGCTTAGGCAGCTCGAGAATCCAGAGGACCGCTGGTGATATCGAGAGTTGTCTGCTTATCACACATACTCTATGGTCCTGAGAAAACCATCTGACATAGCATTGTAAACGCCCAGGTCTTTCCCAGGTCCCTAGTATCCAACCTGTCTGACGACGAATCAGGATTCAAAGTCATCTTCGAAGTTCCGTTTGAAAGGGGATATAATACAAAGAATTTTCAAGCCAGACCACCAAAAATGTGACTGAATCGGTGTGCTCAGCTTCCAAGCCATTCAAGACCAACCGTGAATGAGTGTCAAAGGTTGAATGTGAGAATGACGTGGGTGGTAGAGAACCTGGATCGTCGGTAATCAGACAATCGACTTTGGAGTAGCACAGAAGAAATAACAACGTTGTGGAGGCCACCATCATGTTACCTGTACAATCAGAGGATTACTGTGTTACCGGCATCCGGTTGTAATCTTCACCCTTCTGCTTGTCACATATTGGATAAGGCGCTTGTGATCAGCTCACCACGCATCGTGAACAGTCAGAATTGCCTTCTGTAGACACGGATTTCCTATTGAAAACTAATATATGGGCACCTGATTTATGGATCGTTCATGATAGATTGGCTGAGACATTACGCTATGAACCTAACAATACGTGGCACTCTTTTACAAGTGTGGAAAATGGAAAACTCAGTACGTCCCATTCGAATTCAGACGTCCTCTTTCTGTAGACCCTTCTGGATAAATAAGAAGGCTTCTGTTATAAAAAACGGAGAAAAATGCTCCAGGACTATTTCAGTGTCAGGCTACTCCAACCAAACTACGATTCATACTAAAAAAAACGTAGGATTACATGCATCCGTAAAAAAGAAGAGAGGTTTCCTCGTTTAATCGATTTCCGAATGTAACCAGAAGGCGCCAAACTTACAAGAACGTCTATTCTGATCAACAGTCATCACAGTGATGATTTTCTTGCACTCACGCGTAAACAGGTGGACGTCTGGTATTCGCAACCAAAGAATCTGACTCCAAAACCCAGGTTGGGGCCTGGATACTACCAGAGTATGAGAGGTTTTTCCATTCCGACCCCCTAACCTGAGGAAACAGGCTGCTGAATTTGTCCCGCATCCGTTCACTGACCAGCCTCGTATCAAATTCTCTGCGCTGGTGTCGAGACAAACGCCATAGTAGCTCAGTGAAATACAGAGTCACACAAAACACCACCCTGCTGCAACTTCACACACAAGTGGACACCGAAATAAGTGATGAAGCTCACCCTGCACGCGACACGAAATGTTCCAACACAACCGCACTCACATTCCACAAAAAGTGATGTCTCTATGACCCAAACACCCTGTTTGACCGAAGGACCAGTAAACCAGAGTTGATTGTTGCAAACGGATAGATTTTTTGTGGCCTACTTTCACACACCTGGTGAAGTGTACGATATAAACAAGCTGGTGAATAAACCAACACTTTCATAGAGGAATGTTTTTGTGGACCTGGTTTCTGTACGTGTATCTTGCGCTGGTGATATGCTATGGCACGCGGGGTAAGTTTTTGCTAGTCTTGTTTCTTCGTCTTCCACCCATTCCCTTCGGTAGTCCGACTGTATTGCCTCTGAAACCAAAAAGCTTCGAATATCGTAATTGTCAAGTCTAGCATAACATCCATCTTTCTGTTGTGATCTGCTTGGGTCGGTCCATTTGCAACTCGAACAAGCCACACTCACACACGGATCACAATTAAGATCAAACAGTTCTCCAGTTCGCCCACATTTGTGCACTTCTCCCCTAATTTAGTGCACTTATTCTGGCTGGTCCACGTCAGAGTTAGGAAGCATCCGTCTCGTTACGAGCTATTACTATAAAGCTTATCAATAGTGTGCGGAGGGATTTAAACCTGGATTCCCCTAACCATAGTAAGCATTTCATGAAAAAGTGTCCTCTTCATGTGGTAGAGTGGTAATTAAGGATGTTGGGCGCGTCAAACCTTTCAAGCGAAATCCCATCCTGAAATTGATCTACAAATAAGGGCAATCAAGTTGTCGTAGCATTGGCTGAACTTTATGTCATGCTCTGTAATACAAATAGCCGCTTGACAACATTACGGTAAAAACCCTGCATAAGTTTGAAAGCTGATGCGGTCTCGGTTCATCCATGACCATACCAGTCGGTAAAGAACCAAACAGGAAGCTGTTGCGTCAGACTGGTGGATGGGATCTGCACTAGATAAGGACTTAAGGCAATTCGCAGCAGGAGTAACTTGAGGCATGTTCTGTGTAATGTAATATTAGAATTTCCAAAACGTGTTGCCTCCTCCATCTGTCTTCACAGAAGCAAAATTATGCGATGAATGGCTGGCTGTTTTGCAGTACGTTCGAAACGCTAACGTTTGATAGCCGACTCTAGCAGTGGATAAATTTAGAAGTTTCGACTAAAAAGTTGAAGGACAGCGTAACATTTGCTTTATCTTGGTTAGAGGCATTCAGGAGTGACCATCTCACTGATACCTGCATGATTTTACCTCTCTGTGGTATCTTTACTATACATTTGGCAATGTGACTGACTTGCACTCAGGTAGGCCATTTTCGAATCCCCCTTGGACTACCAAATTCACGTTGGATGATCCGGTGTGGTCTGACTCCGTGCCTCACGAATTGTCAAGTAAATATCAATTCGGTGATGCGGCTCACCTTCATGACGTCGTTCACAGCCGACTGAAGCCTACTAGGTGGGAAAGATAGTGGACTGCAACACCGACAAGTTAAGGATAAGAATCCACCCCACGAATGAACAACTCAGTCCGTCAAGCAAGTTCACTCGCCTGATGGCGAGTGACCAAATATGGGACTTACTACACTCGTAATGACTGATTGATTTATCAGTGAGTAATATCCGTGTGAGGCCAACTACCGATGCTTTCAAGATCGCATAAAAACTACTTTGCAGTGCGTCCTTACTATCCAGCATGGGACGATTTGTCTTGCAGTTGACGTCTCAGGTGGATTGGTACAACAAGCCTGTGTCCACTGTTTTGCTTGACAGCTGTCTGGGAAATACTTTCATCCGAGAACTCATTCGGTCCAACGAACGTAAGAAGCACGTTACACGTAGTGACGCACCTGGGAACAATAAACGAAGCAGGCATCTTTGATGACCTCCGCACTGACTAAAGCAAAATGAACTCTCGTCAGTCCTCATTTACAAATAAGTTTCATATTCAGTGACAACTAATTAAAGTTATTTTTATAATTTGCGCTTTTTCTATCTCTTTCATAGTGGTCGGCACATTTTCATGCGATGAACAAGAATGTGAGTTTGTTTTTACCTAAGAGCTATCGAAAGACGGATTATCCTCATCACCATTGACCTCATCGTTAGATAAGAGCACTTGTGCCACACAGGCATGACAATTCACATGAGCAGTCTTCTAAGAAGACTGAAGCAGACTGAAGCAGTCTAAGAACAAACAAACGGGGTAGGGAGGAAGATTTCGGTCAAGCCTACCACAAGCATTCGATGTGGTTAGACCTCCAGCGCTCCGTCAGACAGTCTGTGCGGAAACTGACAGGTTGAATATCATCATTGGTAGTCGCCGTTTTGCTCATCGTCCCAATCCAAGCACCAGGAGGGTTGCATCGACCTCATCTTAATAGGTAAACTACACCAACACCATGCAGACTTTCCGTGACATCCTTCATTCCGATCTGCTTTGTCAGAATCTGTCTATCTTTAGGTTTCCGACACTCCAAATTGGTCACAGAAAACAGTGCTCCTCTCAGAATCCAGTAACTCAGCATGCATGACACATTGTCCAACCACTTTGGCTTAAAGTGCTGGATGTATTTTACGTACCTTTAGCTTTACCATCATCTTTGAAGCGTTTTGAAACGACGAAAACTCAGTGTTTATAGGAAAGGACAGCCTCACGGGCTGCCCTGAAGCCTCGCTCTGATCTAAACCACCTCCCTGTTTAGGTGGTTGGATGATATCTGCTGGGGCCACGCTTAGCCGCCACGCCCTCTGTGCATGTCTAGGAGACCACCTTCAGTGGAAATCAATACTTCCGTTTAAAAGGAATGGCTCTCTGCCTGAAATGGAAGCCATAGGGGCCGGTTGTGTTGTTTTAGACGACCAAATGATGGAATCTTACTTGTGTCCTTGAAGCGTTGGCAGAAAACTTTACGTTGTTCTATGGGAAATTTTTGGGAAATTCCCTTGTCCAACAATTCAACTGCTTGGTTGCTCTAGATTGGTTGGAATGTTTCTTCAACGTAGCTTGACTTGTATGGCCGTCCATACCACAATGATACTCTCTCAAAAGAAAGAAAAAAAAGAAAGCCTTCAGCTGTAGCACCCTTTCGGTGCCTAGCTGCCATGCCACCCGAAAAAAGCACGAGGGCTGGGATCCTGACAGGTTGCCCAAGCCTAGACAGGGGAAGTCGAGTGGCGGAGGTCGGATTCGAACCACGGACCTTCCGGTCAGTAAATTCGCGCTCTAACCACTTGGGCCATCTCGTCCCCACTCTCTCAAAAACAACAAAGACAACCGCGAATTAGGGAAATTTCAAACGTTTGACATACTGCAGCTTTTCTTTGCAGCAAGTTTCTTCAACTGACGGCGCTTGCATGTAGATTGCTACATATTTAGCTAAAGATCTCAAGGTGACTAAGGGGTGACAACTGAGGAACTGTCTACACTTCAATAAACTGCCTTCGTCACATCGTTTAGGTTTTACGACGACCATGTTGAGTAACAGGACCACAGTTGAACAACGATTATCTCTAAAGTGATCATTTCCGTAAGCAGAGTTTGTTTACAACGTGCAGGATTGAGAAGGCAAAATCTTCACCCGTGCAAAACTATATACTTTATGCGGTCATTTCTAAGCACGGCGTTTCTTCAGCAAAAGAACACCGAACTCGACGTTACTTGCAGATAAACACAATAAAATTTCGATCGCATTTCCATCATGTAGGATGCCGGTTGCTTCCATATCAAAGTAAATGCAAGATTTCTGATGTCGAATTTACATGTTCGCAGTATAGGATGCGTTCGAAAACAATACCGTGTTTGATTATCCTCATGTCAGACATCTTTCAATTCCAAGGATTTTAACCAACTTTTGTTTATTCACCTAATGCCACGTACCATGAAATGAACACAGTATCTATGACCCCGTGCTCTTCCCATTGCAGATCAACAGCTCAACACTGATAGTAAGTTTACTCGTAAGCTTGTCTTTTTCTTTGAATATCGTGCACGTCACCCCGAAGGCCTGGTTTGTGTCGTCGGAAGATTTGTCTCAAACATACCTGACTTGTACCTTACGTAGTTGGATGGCTCTTGTTCAGAGGTGCCCTTTGGGGAAGGCTTTTTGTGGGAACTTTGCTTATCGCGCCAAAAATCTTATTTTTTTCGATTGAAAATGTGGTCACCACGGTGTGATGTCCCAGTATGGGGTCCGCGAAGGAATTGCGGAAACACAAGTATCAAGATCTTCGAGCCATGTGGACCGATATGTAACCGAGATGCACGGTAATAAACTTGTACAAATGTACTGGCTGGATCTGTCACCACTGCTTGTGTATTACGTACTATTTTTTCTGGCGAATTCTCAAGGTGACCAGTATTCAAACAGTAGGATTCAGTCCTAACTAGCTGGAAGGCTGTAGCAAGGTGATGGTCACAATATTTCTCGCAAGTAAATCCATCTGAATTGAGGGCAAATAACTGTAACTATTCACTTCGTGTAAATAAGTTCTAGGAATTGCTCTCACAAACAACAAATTTCCACCTTTTCTGACTATCGGTTCAGTCATTAGTCTAACCAGCAGCCATGTGTAGTCGAAGTTGGGTTTCGTTAGCCAGACCATTGCCAGCGACTGTATCTGCTAGTTGCACCAACAAAACAACCTTCAAAACGAATTTCCGAGAAACTAAGGAAATGGACCATGAGCTCTACTCCGGCTACTGGAACTCGACTTAGTAAATCTGTCTTACCACAGGGTCACTTCAGTTCCAATCTCACTAACATCGACCGACAGGATGAGCGTCCCGTTAGGTTTTAAGACTTAAACACCTCCAAGTGTCTATTAAATTGACTTCTTTGAAGGCGCTTTCTAGCTGAGAAGCTCATTTAAGCCTCCTATCGTTTCGAACCAGCAGAAAGAATAGAAATATCTTGTTTGACAGTCGTCACACGAGCTTTAGAAACCATATCCGTTTTCTTCTTAACTTGAAACGATATAACCTCTGCAGCTCTTCAAGTTCTGAGAAAGTGGAAGGACCTGAGCGTTTCTAGCCTTATGACCAAGCCAGACAATAAATGTGAGGATAAAGTGGCACCTCTTGTTACTGAGTTTTATTCCCGTTTCTCTTAAGCGCTTTTTAACGCCTCCCTGTATATTTTTGATCGGTCTTGGCGCGAATGACAGTATCGTTTGTGTTAACGGCGCCGCCTTCAGATCCATCGAAAATTTGCCCCAAAATTCCCCGAAAATGTTCCGCATTCGGAAGAGCTGGTTTTTATTACCATTTGAAGCAGAAACCCGTTTTGCTTCGACCACAGCTGCCATAAGAAGCTGCCATTAACCAGAGTCGAAGTCCAGTGGGCAAAATCAAAGTGATGATGACACAGATATGGATGGAGTACTGCTTTGTTGTAGAAATCGGCAAGAATTCCTTGACTGTTAATCTGTTAAGTTCCCGAAAATTCACGAAGCAATCGAATCGTCCCCTCCGACTTTCTAGCCAGTGGAACAGGCAAGGAACAGGTGCCATTTGTTTTCCGTAGTCTTTTATCCATATCTTGATTATTCGCTGCTGAAGCTCGAATGCAAGTTTTTGGACACATTTCACTGTCAAACAACGGAAAGATATGGAATGAATTTCTATTGTGTTCATCACTCAGTCATCTCACGGTAGTCAGACAGGTGGCTCACAGTCACTGCTGGAACAGGCATTGCTCTGTCTTCGCTCATCGAACACATGGAAAGAATCTTTTGGTTGACGGATATAACACTCGTCTTTGGAGCAATATGAGATTTTGATCTCCAAGAAAAATTGACCCTAATTACAGTTCCTTTCACTCCACTGCCCATCTGAATTTTGATTGTCTGTTTTCCCCGAAAGGAGACCGGACTTTTGTCACTTATCTGCACATTGATATCAATTCAGCTGCTTTACTGCTTTGCCCAGTATTTTTATGACTGACGCCAAATTCGACGCGCGGAAAACTGACCAGCAATGTTTATGTCAATTCCAGTTATACTTCGCCCGTCAAAATTTAGTGGATAAAACCAAAGAACGCAGTAATCGAGTGGCTGGTTCGGATCAGCTTGTCAGTTGAGGAAGGTACCCGACTACGGTTTGAAAATTTCACGGCCACCAACACCGCAGCAATTCATTCACTTGAGTGACATCTTACTCTACCATATCGCACAATATCCAGTTTGAACGTAACTGAGAGAATCAGCTATGTTTTCATTGAATTTCTTGTTAGCACCAGCGTAATTCGAGAATGAATACGGCTCCTAAATTGCTTACAATCTGCGTACAATCGTACAAGGTAGATAGGAACTCCAGCTGATTCCCAATGACGCGTGTCGAAAATCTCTTAGCAACCATATGAGTAGTGTTCAGTCACTTCGTTTTCATTTACATTGCAACTTGCGTAAGTGTACACAAGGAGCAAACACCGACAGAAATCCCGCACCCTGT
This sequence comes from Opisthorchis viverrini, assembly GCF_000715545.1. Taxonomy (NCBI): domain Eukaryota; kingdom Metazoa; phylum Platyhelminthes; class Trematoda; order Opisthorchiida; family Opisthorchiidae; genus Opisthorchis; species Opisthorchis viverrini. The sequence goes on from NW_008751869.1 coordinate 910,277, forward strand.
AGTGCTTCACGAAGTCTGTCTTCATAATTTTAAAAATCACTTAATGAAGTATTCATATTACTCAGGTGTCGCTGTAACCTTGTTAGTAAGCCTCTCCCCCCTAGTAGTCCAACATTTGACGGTGTCACGTGGTTAGGTGCAACACCACCGTAATCTACCACGGAATCGAGAATAAGGAATGCTACGTTGTCTGATAAAACACATAGAGGTGACCGTAAATCAATAACTGTTTTTCAAAACGGCCAGTGTGTCTGATGATCCGACAATGGATGAGCACTTCATTATTCTCATTGATTTCCATTACTGTATGTTTAGCTGACCTGTTTAGGAAAATATTTTCCACTATCCCACTTTGTGCCACCCGACTGAGCCGGTTTAAATTGCTCGCTTATTTGTACTATAACCATGACGGCTCTTCACGCCCACGCACTTGCATCCCACGTCCGAATGCACACGTGACGTGTCCGCTCTCTCAGTTCACGCAATCTGATAACTGCTGATTCAATCAATTGCTACTCTATCGATTATCGTCTGTGATGAGAGCTCAAACGTGTATGTAGAAGACCAAAAACACTTCAAGCAAAAAATGTATTTATTTCTACATAAAAAATCTAACGGCGGAAAAAAATAAAGAAATTCTGCATACAAACGATACGTCATGACCTACTGACCTAGTTACCTATCTCAGAACAAGATTTGTGCTTAAGAAGCGGACTGAAAATCAATGTCTTTCCTCTGCGTGCATACGTGTGATCTACCTCCAGAAGTATGGCTAAATTAAGAAGAATAACATAGAAATATGCCTCTGTCTCTCCCTCAGTGACCCACTTTCATCTCTATTGAGGCTCATGAGAGCAGTTATTTCAAGAGAGGAGGAAAACCTCTCGAAAGCGTAGTGTGTCCGGAAGCCACTGACTCTGGGGTTCGTGACTGAAACGTGCTTCAACACAACAAATCACTATTTTGGTAGATCCGATTTTTTTTGCAGGTGCAGCGATTTTGCATTTCTCTCTTGTTTTTTTACACGCTTATGTCGAACAGATTTTCAGCTTTAATCGCAGTCTAGTTAGATGTGGCACTCCTCATCCTTTGTCTAGGTTCGCTATACGACATTTACGTTGACCCCCTAAAAGAAATGTGGAAATATTTACCGGGCCAGTTTGGCCTCGAAGCATCTGGTTGTCACTCTGCCATTGCCAATTTCCGCTCATCGGCCAATGGTCCTCGACCGTCTGTCAGTCAATTGAACTAGACTGCTTTCTAGACCACGTCGCATTATACCATAAAAGCGGCGCTACAACGACGGCAGGGAAAACGGAATTCCTGAATCAAACAAACGACTAATTGTTTCTCACTCATTATGAACTTTTGTCAACGGAACCTCTGTTTTCTGCCGATTGTGAAAAACACAGTCGGGTACAATTCAGCGCACAGTCCATAAATAATACCTCAGAATCGCATAAACTGTCATTCAGTCACGAAATGATCGCGTGATCACTTGGCTAGCAAATGCAAAATTACCCGAATTCCTCAGAGTCAATTAGATCTTTTCCGGGAACATTTTTGAATGATTATGGAGTGTTCAGTTCATCATCGAATCAGTGGCTAAATCTAACAGTGGCCAACTGCAGAAGACCTTTGGCACTTTTCACTATAAAAATTTACGCGACGATCGCTGGTGCGAAGGATAACCCAAAGCGCATTTGTAGACCTCATCGGCTGCCGTCCCTTTTGTCTAACCACAGTCCGTACATATTTACTCGTTACACATGTATTTAGTACATATTCTGTACCAAGCGAAAGATAGTGTCCTGGTAAAGCACATTCAGTTGCTTAAGAACACCAGTACCGGTAGAGTAAGCTGCAATCCAGGTGGGTCTACCGCCGCAGTTTTGTCCACCGATGATTTTTTTTTGGGGGGGGGGTAGGTAGCTGCAGGCAGGAGATGATAAATTGGTGCATAAATCCAGCACTATCAGTTGGCCGTCAGATGGGGGATTGCGAAGGGAGCTGTGCACTGAGGGCAGTCGCCTGGATGCACGAGTGTCATTGAGGGCGCGACTGGGCCGTGGCTGACAATGTCTCTAACCATTGATGTGGACCGACTCGGGGTCCGCTTCCAGGAAGACGGCAATGATCAGCGAAGCTCAGTTCGCTGGTAATGGCTTCCAAACTTCGCTGCCAAATCATCGCTTGACCGCCTCATGCTCTTATCCACCCTTCACATGGAACCACACTTCGCATGTTGAACCACCTACCGGAAGATCGCGGGTTCGGGCTCTCTGAGCTTTTTGAAACAGCCGAAATTGGCTTCAGTGACAAGAGGAAACCTCTATTGCAAAAGAGGTCCTTTTGCCTGGCACACTATCGCGGTTATCTCTGCACACTAACGTCCACTTTCTTCACACGAAGCAATTTCTAGACAATGCATAGTTGGCCACAAGACGCCTAGTTCCACCTGGTTCTCAGGACTGCAGCTCTGCAATAAAGGGATTTTTGAGTCGCCATCCAAAGGTCCGGCTAGAATATAGCAGCAGTCGGGGCAAGGTTGCCGTGTCAATCTTGATTTAAAGAACAAGCTGTCACTTCTTTTCAGAGGCCTCGTTCATCCTCTCGCCAACTGGATAGAATAAAGCCTGTAGGTGATGGTATACTTGGTACTGGGTTTCCTGTTTTTTTTTATATTGATGTACCTACACACTTTTTAATCATCGTTACCAGTAACAAAATTTGCCAAAGATGGTGAGCTCATACATTTTGGCTTTCATATAGAATTACTTTTGTAACGTATTGACGATTGCTCTTGTGCACCTCTACGCCGTGCGTTGATAAATAGTAGGCCTGTAAGTGATACTCGCTCAAGCTGGACGTCGGGTTTTCTTACCGTCTAGTTCTACTACTCTATCCTTCAAAACTGGAGTGTGGTGCGACTTCCGTCGATGTTGTCGTGTCCCCACCTGGAAACAACTGGAATACCATAGTGTTGAAATAGGCTATTATAGCTCTAATCATCTGAAGATTACTGCTGCTGTTCTCTTGTGGGCCAATGCGACGAAGACGTAATCCGATTCCTACTTACTCCGGTTGTGTGCGAACCACATCTGGTTAAACTGCAATTACGCGTAGTTCAGAGTTTAAATGGCAAAGCTGGGTTAATTCCATCAAGTGGCCTGATGGCACCTGTCAGTCTTGGCGTCGTGAGCAGTTTTAAGACACCAAATTATCCGAGACAAGTTTTATGCAAGGACACATAAAAGAAACACTATTTTCATGAAAGCTTCTGTCCCAGGGGGTGAGCCAATCTCCGAGAAGTTGTCTAGGACAGCGGAAATTACAACTTATGGGCGACTCTGCATCAGGCCAGTTTCGTTCAACCTCATGAGTCAAAAGAATTGAAACACGACCCCGCTTGGAAAAGAGGGCATGGCTATTGGATACCCAAGATTACTTTGTTTCCAAAAGGGTGTCATTCCGAGTTCACCTCCAAACCTGCAAGAAAAGACTTATTAGAGTTGGTAATCTCAAGCGTATTCACACTCAAATGTTCTGGGTCCGAAATGATTTACTTCCAGCTTCAGGATGCATACATTGTTCCATTTTCGCGAATCTTATCGCGTAGTTTTCCGATGCCATGTCTAATCGAGTTCGGAATAGCTTCAATTTCCCAGTCTGCACTTTTGTTTTGTGTTTCCCATGTACATGTGCACAAAAGTGGGCAGTCTTAAGAGAACCTCAGCAAATTTCGGGATTGTCCTGTTCACCTTGTTAGTTTACATGGTTCTTTTTGAAACCTATCTATCGAAGCCTCCCGGTTGGAAAGTCTGATGCGATTTTCGTAATCATTCGTTCGGAGCCAGAGGTTACAAGCTGCTTGAATGTATCTCGCGTGTCTATCAAAGCAGAACTCCTCAGCTCGTCCAAACTAACCTAATAGCGTATTTGTCATCATTTATTTCCGATAATGCGGACGTTTTACAGTATTATAATTAGTTTGTTGATTTTTCTTTATCAGCATCTGAGGCCATTGAAAAGTTACTCTGCGGTAGGTTGAACCATATTAATCACCATCTTTTCATCTTAAGTTTTCTAGAACGATAATCTTGAAAACCGTGACCTTGCTAAATGTTTGTGATGGCATTTTGATTGAGCTAAGTAGTGCTCAGTCGGTAAGCAGAAGATCATTGGTCCAAACCCCGTTAGAGTTTTGTGAAGTGCAAACTGACTACGATGCATGCATAGTTTGTTGGTTCTTTTGGCATAGGTCGACTTCAATCAAAGGGTAGAGTTTCATCTTACATCGGAAATAGATGGTAACTTGCGCTCACATGCCGCAATCGCAACATTTCGGTTTATGGAAGCGAAATACTCATTTGCAAATCGGTCTGATTTTGCGGGAGGCTCACCTGGAACCCAGCTAAATCTCTAGTTTATGGAGATTTCAGTATGATGTTTGAAGTAGAACATTAGGTTGACGGAAAATCGAAGACATGATGTCGAAAAGTTTCCAGCAGCGTTATAAGTAGTTCATTACGAATAGGTTTATGGTAACTATAGTTCTAGATTAGAAACTGTGCAGGTTCCAACAGATTTTCATGAGGGTATCTAGTTCTCCCTGTAGGGAACCAACGCAAACATGCATCACGTTTAAGGTTCGATAGGGATAGCCCTGCAAAGGCTTCGTAATGGATTCAGTATTTCTGGCAGATTGGACTAAGGTCTTGTTTACAAAATCTGATACTACTTCGAGTAGCAGAATAATTGCGGTGTGATAAAAATGTAAGCAGTTGAAAAACAGATGAGGGCGATCGATTCCATCAACTAGCCATTCATGACAACCCTTAGGAAAGACTCTTAGAAGGTGAATCTGTGCACTACCCAAAATGTGTATGTCTCGGTGGTGAATTCAAACAATTCTGAAGAGTGTTTATTATGGCATAATTATACCTCGCTTCTTGAAGGACTACCACTCGTTCTTCTCTCAACTCCTCTTTCTCTCTTTCGCAATCTTAATCACCGAACGACTAATGCAGCAGGTAAGTTACAGGTGCATTCATAAAACGTTTACTCCAACTTATGCGAGTCTCTTATCTTTCACTTAACTTAAAAAATCATGCGTCGTTCCTTGTAGCCTGTTGATCTTCAAGAAGTAGTATTCTTAACCCCCTCGTTACTTACCCCTCACTAAACTCCCCCTCTAAATCTGTCCACTCGTGTCCTCGTGAGTTCAATGGCACACAAGCATTGGTGTTTGATATTCTGACTGTGTAACACAAACTCATGAGAACGGCAATGAGTTCAGCCATAAATACGCGAATTTGACACTTGATTCGTTTAAAACTGCAAAAGATAAAATGGTCAAACTACACTTGAATTTGTGAAAGCTAATAATGCTTAGTTAAACATCTGCGTGATCATTTCTGGTGGCACTCAACCGATGAGCAGTCTAGCCAAGGAGGTGGGTCGAGCAATTTCAATCGATTGATTACACTCGCAATGAGCTGGCAAATTCATTGAGACATGTTAGATGACCGCAAAAAAGTGACCAGGTTAAGCTAAAGTATTTACCTGACTTTTCATGTTAGGTTGCAGGGCTTTTGAAAAAAACGTCTTCTAGGCCCCCAGAAAGCGTAGCGCATTGTTAGACATCTGTTTCGGTTTTCCGTACCAAGTCACGTGACCTAAAATAGTTCAGGGGACCGACCAAGTAACAACCTGATTGTAGGCTGCTGCATGCTTCCTTTCGCAAGTAGCGGTGACGGTTGAACTCCAATAACACAGACAGCAAAAATAGGCTTTCCGGCACGTGCGAGATATGACGAACGCATCCACAAAATTTGAAAGTGCAGATGTACGGTGGATCAACTGATGCATCACAGGAGTTACGTTGGCAGTAGGTCTGTTTGTGAAATATCCTGGAGAATATCAGATCTAAGTCCTCATTATGATATTATTTGCTTGGGGTTTTCCTTGTTTTAAAATTTTCGAATATGTCTTAGTGTTATGCAACCTAAAAATGCGTTCGTATTTGTTTGTATGCAAGCTAACGATCTCGGAAAATGCCCACTGTTATAAAGTTGGTCAGTTCAAAGGACGGTATCGTTACGCTATCATAAAGGGTCGTTAAGTTTCTAAAAGTGATTGCTGAAAAACACACCGGGGATCAGAGCCCCTATTTAGTCTATTCACTAGTTGAAATACTAAATCGAAGTATCAAATATCTACGAAAACCTTTGTTTTGAAACTCACTTCGCGAAATCCCACTTGCGCTTTCTATGTAGAACAAATCAACATTGGGTTATTGCAGCAATCTGTTATCAGAATTTTAGCACAAAGTTTTTTACATCCTCCAAAATTTATTTTTCACTTAGTATATTATGCCGCAATTTTTGTGGAACAATAAAAACACTGTTCCTTCACACATTTTTCTACCAATCAACCAGTTCAGAAATTAAAAGATCGAGGTGAGTCGATCCGTTCTTTGAAGTCGCCACGACAACCAACTAATCAAATCCAGTGCCTTTGGGGTTGTGTTCTTGGAATATTGGAGCGGAACAGTGTTATCTATGCGATAAAGGGCAAAACCTCGAGTAACATAGCTAGAGGACGGCTTGATGAAGAGATAACATTGTACAAAGTTGTTTTGTTACTGCATTTCCGAAAGAATTTGCTGTTTCCAATATAAACGTTGAAACTTTGTTTGGACTGGAGATTACGTTCGGCGGAAAGTCAGGAGACCGCTTTAAGTAGCTAGGCCACGTTGTGTGTAGTGATTCTTCTTAGATTATCTACGTGTTTCCGCAGGTAGTGAGTTGATTTCAGACGTCAATTGGTGTTATTTATTGAGTAATTAAAAAACTATTGTACCATCCCATTTCAACAAAAAGATAGCTGCAAAAAAAATAAGGCATAGTTTCTTTTTATGCCTAACCTTTAATCAATACATCGTTTCCACTACTTATCACGAAGCGAATTCCCAAATGCAAATCTTTAATGAAATACCGGCCCTGTCGTAGTGAGGATTCATGAACATCATTTCCCAAAGCCCACGTATTTCCAACAAACCGGGGATCGAATTCGAAAAATTAGTCATAAAAACTCTATCGCTTGTATAGACGCAATGCACTACTCGTAATTCTTCGACTACCCACGCTTGGTTTCGTCATTCTTGGGACTCAACATGTGTCCCCTATAATCCGTCAATCTTATGTTCTACTCGAACCCAAATCGCACGAAATTAGCGGAATACACTCATTTGCAAATCAATTTGATTTAGCGAGAGAGTCACCTGAAGTCCAACTGAATCTCTCTGAAACTTCTCTCGTTATGGGGGTCCATCCACAACTGTAGAGTTCTCAGTCGCATAACACTGCGGTCAGAGGTCTTAGTCAGTCTAACCCGTAGGGACGATCGTGGAGACCCAAGGATGATTGATAGCTTATTGCCTAACACTCGCAGGGCCGGACCGGGTTTTTGAGATTGAAATATAGGGGAAATACAAAACTTCCATTAGTAGGTCCATGGAAGTTATCAACTGGCCACATAGCTAAAACGCTGTGACTAATAGAATGTCATCCGCCAATCTGGAAAGATGTCATTCGAACCGAACAAGGATTAAGACTAAACATCAAAGTTAGACTGCGTGATCCATCCAAGAATTCGGGAAACCTTCGAAATTTCGAATCACATAGAGCAAATTGTAAACAGAGAAAAGTTACTAACTATCCACTGNATTTCATATATATATATATATATATATATATATATATATATATACTTCGGAGAATGGAAATTATATTGCCCATACATTTACGTGGAGGTACTGGAATAGCAAATAAAAACCAAGAGGACCATTCCAATGAGTCGAGGTTGCATCGAACTTAGAGCCATCTTTAGCTTCCATAGTAAATCTTCTAAAGTACACCAAATTAATATCCATGAAAAATTTAATTTCCAGTACATCCGGTTGCTTGTTTTAGCGAACCGGCATTGCTGTCAATCCGCTGTGAAAAAAGGTAAGCAACGTATATTTACAATGTGTTTTATGAGAAAGGGTACATTGAAAAAATTTACCAGCTTCACTAACATAAAAATGCTTTCGTGCCAAAAGTACGTAGTAGGTAACAGTGTTTCCTTGGGTTGAACTAAGTTCTACGTTGTTGCACACCAAGCGAGTGGATAGAGACACTTCGTATCAGTTACAAAAAAGCCTGATGAGAGTAAGCCTCATGTGGATCGGTATTCATCATCATCATCATCATCATCATCATCATCATCATCATCATCATCATCATCATCATCATCATCATCATCATCATCATCATCATCGTCATCATCATCATCCTCATCATTGTCATCATCATCATCAAAATCCTCATTAAAATCATCATCATTGATTGCATGATATCAGCGTTCAGTGTTGAGCCATTGCTGGCGGAGTATAACGGAGCAGCGAATCGAGGTGAGTCGGCGAACAACGAAATTCCCTCAGAAAACCATGCCAACCTCTTCTGAGATGAAATTGTAAATGTAGTAATGTGTTCCTCCCAAGTGACTAGAATGGCCGTAATAATGAAGGCGCCGACACTGCCATCTGTAGAGAAAGAAAAGTGCATGGCTTGAATTTTCGCGCTCCAATTGTGCGAATGTTGACCATGACCGCCACTCTATCATTGTTATGGACCGCGGTTTGCTTAATGCCTTCTCAAAACCTCAAACCCGAGTCCCGGTAGCCGCTTGGTAGCCCGATGCGCTTGGGTAAGCCAAACGAAGACAAACAATATTCGGATCACCGGATCTATTTAAACCTGACTCGTACAGGCATGTCATGTGGAGCAGAAAATGGGCTGTTTATAAAGCTCACGTGATAGCTCTAGGCGGGTTAAAAAGCGATACTAAAATTAGAAGTCAGCTGTGAATGGCACGTGAAGAACAACCAATTAAATCTGTCTCAGCGTTTGCCATTATTCCATTGGCAGTCGTGTAGTCCAGTGGCGGTCGGAGCTGCTTCTCTCAATACTCACTCAATACGGTCGAAAGTCATCTAAGATCAAAGCGTCTGGGACTGAGCAGATGGTACCTGCAGAACAAAGCCGCATTTGGAGTGGAATAGTAATGCCCTACTTTTTGTGTCCTCAGCTGTGGTCAGTTCTCAGTAACCGAGAAGGACAGATTATTAGGTCGGCGGCTGTGGGCACGTCCAGAAAGAATACCCCGAAATTCGTTAAATTCTAAGGACCGACTTCTATGTAATCGCCCAAGCCCACTTTTCCCGAACAAATCTTCAAGGTTTCCCATTTTCTTGAGGCGCAGACTTTTGAATGGAAGCCTCAATATGGTGACTGAAACAAACCGCTGTTTGGCCTGAGCAATCGGAAAGTACCATTTAATTGCACATGTGACTTGTCCCCTGGTGGCCCTTCTTGACCCTTTTCTACCATGGAACATACAAATGTGACTTGTCCCCTGGTGACCCTCCTTGACCCTTTTCTACCGTGAAGCGTAACGTCACTGGATCGCCCGATTTTCTGTTACCCCCAGATATTCCCTATTTATTCCGACGCCCATTGGTGAGAAACAAAATGGGAGCTCGATGAAACCATGCGAATATCTGCACATAGACATTTTAACAGTCCGTACTATAGGTCAAATTGACAAACACGCTTGGTGTGCCCACAGCCCATACTCTCTTCAAATTGATATGTGCGCGGAATTCCAATCGCCGTCTACACATACTACTTGATTAGTAGCTAATTATCATCCGACAGTTCAAATTCCCCATTGTGACTCGTACGTAGATCATCAAAAACAGCATCGGTGTGAGTTTCGATCTGCAAATCAGTCATCCATCCCCGTACGGAAGCCACGTGTTGGATTGTCCCCGGTGTTTGAGGAGAACTCACGCGATATTCGCAGCGTTACCGTAGCTTGCACAATATTATAATCACATTCCTCGCATGCTATTCCACTAATGTCTGATTTTTTGCTGCGACCGACAGGTCAGTACAATCAGCCTCAGGGTAAGTTTAGTCAGCAAAACGCTGTTTTGAAAATTCTATCTGATAAATACCCGGAAGCTTACATTGATCAGATGACATAACAGCAGCGCGGGGTGCCAGATAGGCACGAAGAAAACCCCGGGTCTCGTTTGCGGAGCATTCGGTGGTATTCTTTCAATGTGACACCTCAAATGTGTGTGACTTTGTTTTGTTCGTTTTCGGGAAACCGCAGTTACCGACATGATACACTTGTTCTTTGTTCTGGATCCATCACAGTTCCTCAGTACTGTCGTAGAATTACACTTTTGAACTGGGCCACGTGATTTCGATCCGATCGCGAAGATCGAGAGTAGTTTGTGAGATTTCTGTGTCGTTTCCAGGTAAGCCTACTCATGACAACTCGTGGCAAAATTTTAACGAGGTTTTTCCACAGGTTTTCACGTTACCAGATGAGCTTCATTTGAGAGTACCGGAAATATCATGTTCTGTGACGTTTGCGCATGAATGGCATAAAGGCGGTGAACGCAGTAATTTGATTTCGGTATGTCATCATTGCGTAGCTGATTCCAATAGGGTATGTGAAGACAACACAAAGACACAATGAAAACACAGGGCAACACGGGACAAATGTTTCTGTTCATTCACCATTTATGGACAAATATTCAGTCGTTCCAAAACGAATAGTACAACAACTTCAGCTTAACTAACACCAAAACTCCTTAGCTTTGGAATCCCTTGAGTTCTGAAAGTTTTCCTTTGATTTAAATCAGGTTTCACGGTGTTGCAATTCAAGATAGTGAACTGAGATTCAGTTATGTCAGTGCAAGCAATTACGATGTCATGGGGATCAGTATTCATCATCCTTGCTCCTTCCTGATCACCATCGTCAAAATCGCCATCGGTAGCATGATGTCAGTGTTCAATGTTGCTCCTTTGCTGCCGCGGGGTATTTTGCAGCATTGAACTAATTGAAGTTTGCAAACAACGAAATTTTTACCAGAGAGTGGGTGAGCGTTTTACGGAGCATTACTGCAGGACAATAACGCAGTACCGTATTTCTCCCAGGTGTGATCAGAATGGTCATAAAAATGGAGCAACGTTACACCAGCCACACCATAAGGAATGACTAGTTATTAGTGCCATACCTAAAACGTCACTCTCCGATTTTCAGTTGTTGCTGGTGACCGCTAATATGTCATTTAATACGGCCAAAAACCAAAGCGTCTGGGACTGAGGAGAATGTGTACATGCAGTACAAAGCGGCATTAGGAGTGGGACAGCAATGCCTTATTCATTGCTCCGTCTGGTTCGCCAAGTTCATCGGAACCGTGCACGTCAGACTATTGGGTCATCGGTTCCGGCTGCTTCTAGAAACAAGCAGTGTGCCTCGTAGGTCTCTGTTCCAAGTCAGAGGCTAGATCCACGGTTTTTGAACAAACCTCCAAACTCTGCCACTGTCTTGTATGTCAGACGTCCGAATCAAGGGCTCAAGGTGGATGCCTCACTTTCTCCCGCGTAACAGAGAAGCATCCTTTGCTCACACAGTTCTTTGTCCACGGATGCCATGCTACCCGAAGGTTGCACGAGGGGTGGGATACTGCCAGGTTGTCCAAGTCTAGACAGGGGAGGCCGAGAGGCAGAGGTCGGGTTCAAACCACGGACCTTCTGGTCAGTAAATTCGCGCTCTAACCACTTGGACCATCTCTCCGGACCATCTTGCCGGACGCAACCATGTCTGGGCTGACTGCCTAGATGAGGGGGTGGCGGCGGAGTCGTGGGTCAAATTGTCCACGGGTGACAACTTCTCAACCGTTTTAAAGTTCTTAGAAGAACGTTCACCGTACTGAACGAGTCCTCGAGAATTCAGGCCGATACACTGCGTTTCCCCTGACCTTCGAGCAACATTTGGCTAAGAATGAAAATATTTCGACGGGGCTGTTCACCGATCAATTTAGGAGATACGCTTCACTCAAGAGGACAGATAGAAAGACGATGATAACTGCTTTCTGCACCTGGTCGTTAGGCCTTTAAACATGTGGCTGGTGGTAATTACTAGAGTAGAATTTTGGAAACACTGACAATTTTCGGCAGTTCGACCCGAATCCTCACCTCACCGGATGCTGCAAGCTGATCTACAGGGCCCTTGAATCATCGGATTGATCAGGAAGTGTCACGTTCAAAAGACGAATTCCCCCTTAACGTCTGCATTTTGGGAGCATGCAGACGAATTTCTCAATCGTATTTTGATGTTTTCAGCCATAATAAGGCAACAAAAATAGTGAAAAATGCCGCTGGACCCATACTAACAAACTATTCTTTGCCCAGCAGATGACACGAAATTACGCATTTGGAATGACCACGTGATCCGCGTCAGTAATGCTTGCCGCGTATGGGCCACTGAATCTGTGATATTTCGGCAACATAAATGTTCCTCTATTCTCTAAGTTGGTTAGTGTATCAACCATCTGCTGAGTGAGGTCTGGCATGTTGTCTTCAAAACAGGGACGTAGAATTGGAGCGAAATGTTTGCTATCAGTCCCTCTAGATAGCCGTCGGTTGCGATCACGTTGACAAAACTCCCCAGTTTAGTGTCCATTTCATCTATGGTACGGGTCTGTATCGCTCGGTTCGTTCATTCCTCGGCAGCTCAAAACTGTGGAATTTTCTTCATTCCCCTGTGAATATTGATTGCACGAAAAATGCGGCTGATAAGAGTGAGCAGGTCTAATCCCACCACCCAGGCAACTAAACTTGACTATGAGTAGTATGTTTGTGAACGGTCTGTTAAGATACAAGAATTCCATGCAGGTCCTGAATCGCATTGACTCGTACTCAATGACAAAATACACGAAATACTAATTTTCTCGAACATTCTATACTTGCGGCATTTCCTTCAGTCATGTCTCTCCGGCTTAATAAACATTTTACCCATCTTGGTTGACAGCATAGAAACTTTTCGCAGGTGTTGTGGACCACATGTTTCATTGGTGTCAATTGGTTTCACTCAGCTGATGTTTTTCGACCGAGCGCGTTTCACTGAACTTTTAGCCTACTGTTATACTGCTGTATTTCTGATCAAGAGTGTTTTCTCAGTTTCGTATGTGTTGAATACATTACGGTTAAAAAGCCGCGGGAAATCGACCGAGCGCACTGAACTTTTAGCCTACTGTTATACTGCTGTATTTCTGATCAAGAGTGTTTTCTCAGTTTCGTATGTGTTGAATACATTACATTACAAAAGCCGCGGGAAATGACTCCGGAACGTGATCAATCCGTTAGGAAAAAAGTATATATATATATAT
>NW_008751869.1:927210-931264 GCF_000715545.1 Opisthorchis viverrini
ATATATATATATATAGCACTCATTGGTGTCAAATTCTCACTGCTTGCAGCTCAATTTAAAAAAATGACAAGGATCTCTGAAAAAATTCTAAGTTTTGAGAAATTATCTCTCTACTCATAAGGGGTACTTTGAGTCTTGTGGCTTCTTGATACGTATAGACAACACAGGCTGTGACCAGCTTCAGGCTTATGGCCAGATGATGTACCGATTTTGACTGAAATGACAGGCTCTACCTGTCTCTTCTATATTGCGGCGTCGCTCAATTAGTAATTATAACACAATGGAAACTGAGCAATAAGATTGATTCCGGCCATCATGCATCTACTCCAGTCGCTTACTTTAGGCCTGAATTCTACCCGGCACATACAGGTCGGTTGGTTTTAAGGTTGAATTTTAAGCGGTGCAACGGGGCTCTGACGCTTTAAACCGAAACTGCTTGCGTCAACCAAAGCTCACGTCGGTTGTTTGGTCATTGCCAATGCGTCAAGCCAACCACGTTGGTGATGCGTCGTGCACCAAGCGGGCAGGCGTGGGCGGGCCAGCTTGGCCAATCAAATGACGTCTTTGACACGATGGCTGTCAGTCTCGCCTTTTTTGTGTGATTCGGTTATTCTAAAGACCATTCATAACGGCCTAAACGTCGAGCTACACACCTGGGTATATCACTGTTTTTTTTTTACATTAGACTACTGAAACTACCAAAACTAAACCAATGTACTGATATTCAATAGACATTTGAAACCATTCATTTGGGAAAAATTGGCTTTCAAAGTCGATTACCACCAGCCCCAAGTCTGTCAGCGAGCCGGACAAACACTGTCCCGTCAAGGCTGGTATACGGCTAGGTGTGGAAGTGTGCATAAACTTTTAACCATGGATCACTTAATGAATGAGTAATTCCGAGTAGAATAGTGTGCCAAACGTAGCACATGCGTTGGAGAAATCTCAACCCACTAGATCAACAAAAACATTCTTGGTGAGGTCAAACTCCCAAGGTGAGATACTGAAGATCAGGGAAACAAGATCCGTCACTTTCACCCCGGCCAGACGAAAAGGGTGGGAAACGGTGAAGGATGTTACGATGTGGGGCGCTTGTATTGGAATTATGGAGTCTTTGAACGCCACGGTTTTTGACACAACCCTATGTCTAGAGAAAATCTAAGGATTAGGCGGTTGGTGGCACAAAACTCACCGTAAGACTTGATTGAAATTGTGGAAATGAATACCTGTCCTCCAGTTTGTTGTAATCAAGTACCGACCACTCTGAGCACATCTTATTCACTTTCATGACAAAACGGTAACCTATTTCGTGATGGCCCCCAATAGAGTGGATTAAAACACGAAGTAAAAAGGTATTTCGACGAATAGTATTCATAAAGAAGACCGTGCAGTGTTTCAACAGAACCGAGGAAGGAATGTGGCTCGGTCAAGCGCAGTCGTTATTCGATGGCTCAGATCTTCCTTCAGTATTGTTCATCACGAAAGATGAGATGAAGTCCCGGATAGTTTGAGATAACGTTTCTTCGGAATAGTCATACCTACAAGCTGACGAGAACCGTGAACACTGCATTACACTACCCACACACCATCGTGTTCGAACCCATTCGGTACATGTAGGCAGTTAGTGTAGATCAATCACACAGCTAGCCATATTTGCTAATGGTTGAACTTCCATATTACATCCACATTGCAGCTAGGAACTTTATTTACGAAACACTCTTGAACTACTAAATTGTATTGCGTTGTTAGAACCAAAAATGCGGTGAGATTCAGCAATTTTCCATCCACAAATAGTTGAGCGAACTCTCTGTCTCTACGTTTCTGTTCTCTCTCTATACACGAGCACCTGGAATGGTCCTCTTTAGGAGCAGTCAAACCAAACGCCGTCGCGTTTAGTAGTTTTAAGTGGAACTATTTCTCATGCTTCGTAGATGTTACTGATCTCACACATCTTTTCTTCAAATACCAGCTGTCCACGTGACGGGTGGAAGTGAGTTTTCTGTTTTCTTATGTTCTTATGTTCTGACTGTCGAATAGATCTAGCCAAGGAAAAGTTCAAAGTGCCATTTTAGTCATACCCGAAGAATTCACACACTCATTATTCTACTGATGCAACTTTGGTTTGGACGGGGAACTCATATGAAACCAGCCGAATCTCTTGTATATAATGGTGCTCTTCCATTTAATGTTGTGTGCTACACCAGGTGGCCCATCTGTTTCACTTGTGACTTGGTTTCGAGCTATCACGATCGAAAATGGACGTCTTTGATTGTCTCGGAACTTCCTAGCCCATGGTTGCATGGATGCCCGGCTCTAGTACACGAGAAATCAAACAATTTCATAAGCATGTACTATGAAGTGCACAGGATCCTGAAAACAGTCAAAAACCAATATACACTTCAAGTCCTACTTTTTTGTCTATTCTCGGAGTACTACTTCTTCTATAAACAACAGGCTCAGTTGGGTCCCCTGTTAAAACCAGATTTCTAAGCAAATGAATTTATTTCGGTAATTTCGTGCAGTTTGGGAACTTGTAGAACATGAGGTTGAGGGTAACTCGGGGACTACGTCTGCCTGATGAGCCCCAAGATGGGCGATACCGGTCGTGTGACGTCGTGAAGTTTGCAGCAACCTCACGAACAATGCGTTAAGTGTAGCAGATGAGCGTAACTATGTGGCACAAAGCGATCAAGAATCATACTTGGGGAGAACGAGCGGAGACTCGGCCGACCGACAAGAAGATAATTCAGGTGTTGTTAAGCCACTCATGATGCTTCGCAGTATGCATTAATGCGCAATTTTACTAATATCACACAGGTCCGTTTCTCAATCTAGTCACACAACCAAAAAATTGTACTACAATGGCGATAACATTTCATTTGCGACCCAAGCTAACCTACTCAGAATATCATGATACTATCCTTATTTCCATTAAATTGCACCTAATGTTCACTGATTACATCCTGGGAATTTACTCAGGGTTTTATCCGAACTAGTCGGAGTCTAGGTCATACACTTTTCGCGGACCATTCACTCACAACGACCACCTCATATCAGATAGATACGACTAGGGGGGGGGGTCAGTTCATGATCTGGGAACGGGGTTTTGAAAGTTTCCACCACGCAATTCAGTCGTGTTGGTAAATGCGGTCTTCGCCGGTGGAAACTGCGGGGTCAAACAAACCAAGGGTTATTAATGCAAGCAGATTTGGCTATGTCGTATAGTCAGTGGCAGTCTTACGTCATAGTCATTGCCTTCACTGAATAACCCTTACTTCCTGCTCTACTAAGCACCATAGACCCGTTTGTTCTCAATACCCTCAAAACATGACTCCCATTCCCTAATACTCCTCATATTCGGTCAACGCTGCTGTGTCGGCTGGAGCCGCTGCACTTTGATGCAAGGCCTGTGGCCTGAAATTTGACCAAGTTAAACTAGATGCATAGAGAAACTGAACTGTCCGTAATAAGCCCCATTAGATAAAGAATGTGATCATCAAAGCAGTCGTTCTTTTGGCACATGTTAAACACTGTTCGGCTGATGCCGGAAACTTCGAGAAACCTGATGAAGTATATTAGATGATACATACAGCATATACAATGAGGAACTCATACTATGCCACAAACTAGCACGGGCTAAGGATATCAAATAACAGAAAGCATGGAATGGCATGCAACTGACGCGAGAATTGCTAATTTTAGCTGTTTGTTTTAACAATACTTTCATTTTAGTTTCAACAGCGCGTCAGTTCCTGATTAGCCACAACTTCTACCGTGGAAGACTGCGGAGTGGACAGGAAACTGGTAGGACTGCTGTGCCAGAATTACAAAATTTGGTGAGCTCATTGGGACGAGTCCTGCTTGCCCCCTCGCAGCATTATGGATTAACCCGACAGCCAATCACTCTTTTCCTGTTTGAAAAAATATACTTCTGCAAGTTGCTTGAATTGCCAAACACATCATTATATTGTTGAATATTTTCATGGCCTGAACGTGAACAAACCGTGGAACTTTGCGGCTTTTGGGAACTCGTTGTCATGTCAGTACATATATA
>NW_008751869.1:931544-934723 GCF_000715545.1 Opisthorchis viverrini
GCGACTGTTTGCTTGTTCGAAATGGCCGAGCTGCATTACTGGCCTAGCTTTCTTCCGACCGGAAAATATATCTGGTAGATGTAGTAATTCATTAGTTCACAAACTGCAACTATGAGTGCTTGGTGGCTTGTCATCCTGCAGATGTGTTGGCATGCGTGAGAGTTATAAACGTCTTTTTGTTTGTTTTAATACATATATATATATATATACATTTATATATAATGGTTGAAGGTAAAGAATACAATAAGCTGCTGAGATTGATGAATAAGCACACAATCGACTGATTGTCGACGCACCCCACGTCGTATCTGATTCGATTCTATGAAACAGTCTACAGGACCATTGAGCGACTTGGCAGTGGATTAGTGTCACATGACCAAAGCAGGCTGAGCAATCACTGATACCGGGTTTCGGAAAAACGATGCGACTGCTTTGACTATAGTGAAGCCACGTGGTTGGATCAATACTGGGGTGGCTATAACAAACCAAGTGAATGGATGAATCTTCAAAGTCAGAGCTGTGTTTGCAAGTTGGCACAACTTGTGAGATCTTCGTGCATGCCCCATTCGGACTAGTACAAAAGCTAGAGGTGGACAGAATTTCACAAAGCGGAAGAAAACGAAAAATGCTACATAAATCTTGGGTGCCGTGGGTGCTATTTTTTCAAAATTGGGGCCACGTGGCCTTCTCTGAGCTTCTCTGGGGACATTGAAGGCTGACCGGTATCAGTGATGTTGATGCTGTCCGTTTCTATCTAGACTTGCCGACTGAATGTTGAGCAGTGTGCGCCCTGGGTGTTTGTTTTGGACTCACATCCATTCTCCTTCTTGGTCCAATTTTCGCCCTTCACCATCACATGGCTCCATTCGAATAGACTAACGTGACTGAACGATAGTTAGACAAGTATATTTTCATCTGATCTTGCCGTCGATGATGATAATGCTGTTGATGAAAATGGAGATGATGTTAATATTCCCCACTCAACGATGTCTGTAACCCACGTTGAACGAACGGCTAATTGGCAATTTGTTTGCAAAACATCTCATCACCAATCGAGTTGACGTAGTCATAAGAATACACCAATGCAGAGAGCCGCAACGCTGAGTGAGTATACCCGGATGGGAAACCGACCTGTTGTTTTCAACTATCCAAGCCCATCAAACGAATCATCGGCTAATCGGTTCCATCTTTTAGTAGGAGGCTCGCGCAGCATTTGACTTCTTCGTCTATTTCAGGTGCCTCCAACGAAAGCCAAACCGGTAGCACGACCCATTATATTCTTTCCACTCGAATCTAGGAACTAATATAAGCTGAAAGCAGACGAGTATTGCCTACTGTCCGCTAAGCAAGACATTTCAAGCTGACATCATAGAGAAATCTGAAGAGCAGAGTCAACCACAAAATCCAACGAGTTCTCAGGCTCTTCAGCAGGCCCTGATACCTTCGGCATCTGTTTGTTCAACTTAAAAATGCTTAGGAAGCAACACCAAAACCGGGAAACTGACTGGTGCCTGAATATTCAACGACGTGTAAATGCATCCAAAATATGACATCTTGTCCAGCATGTGAAGTGTTTCCTGGATCAGGTTTGACGGTTCCCGAATCTATCTACTTCTGGTGTGACAACAGTTTTACCAACTCTTACACTGAGCAGTTGCCTAAAACCGCCCCATCTGAGAGGTCGAACTTTCTTTTTCTCATACAAAAAAAAACAACATAGGGTCGTTCATCTCACCCGATCCCACCCAAATTCTAGACGCATTAGTATAAAGGGAACAATCATAAACCAGTGAATGCCATCTTACGGATTACCCTTAACCAGTAGGCAAAAAGATTCTTGAAGCTCCTGGAAACGGAACAACTATGAGTTCCAAACGTTCATCTGCCGCATGCCGCGCAATCAGCCGCTCGCTAGACCTGAAATTTGTTACCGTTGTGCGTAAATTAAACCATGGTTGAAGAGCCATTTTTTGCAGTGCCTAATGTAAATGGCATGGGTAATAAGTCTAGACAACGAGCCATGACCATGTTTAGCATTACGAAGAAAACGGATATACTGATGCTCTCTATGTTTTCACTTTCTCTATTCCGAAGCTCTGGGACACAAATCTTGCAAAAATAGCCAGCGCGTCGACAAGAAAATGCATATACAAACTTTCTGACTCTCCTGGCGTTCGCGAAAACGTATTTTGGTCTACCTCACCCCAAGAGTAAGTGTGCCCATTTTTACCAGCTTCATGGTTGTTCCGCATATTATCGCCAGGAAAATCCTCACCAGGTTATGTCACACAATCATTCATTTTGCATAAGTTTCCAATCGAAATTTATCCTATTGTGCTTTTGCGTAATCTAAACAGCCCCGTCGGCATATGGCATGCAAACCGAGAACATACGAAAGAGTATGACCTGGTGAGTAACGCATAATGTGTTGTTCATGGAATTATANGCATAAAAGGTTCACTTCACTATTGTTTCCATTAAAAAAGAAGCCCAAAGAAATATCTGAACGTACTCCCATTCTTCTAATCCACCGACTGTCAGACAGCCCGTATGTCTAACATACAGACGACCTAGTAGAGGACTAGGACCTTATCAGCGTGTTCGGATAGATTAACAAGCAAAGTAACCAATACAAATTCACAAAATCACAATAGGAAAGGAATGAGTAGTCAAATGAGGACTCACGAATGTGTAGACCCAATAGTCCACTACGCCGATCCAAATGCAGTAACTGACTGTGAGAGGAAATATTCCCTTGTCGGAATTTCCCACAGATGGTTCCGCATGCGTGATATATTCCAAGGTAGGAAAATTATTCACGGCGAAAAAATGTCACAGTAATTTACTGTGGCGTTCAACAGTTCACACGGATAAAGAGATTTGGTCCCACTGGTTCAGAAGTCAACAAACAGTTCGACGGAGCGTAAATATGCTCGTTCACAAAGAAGTCAGAAGGGCGCACCGGAAAATTGTGTATTCCTGACCGTAAAACAAACATCATGGTACAATGTGAATGACAGATAAAAGTGTGCTTTAAGTGCAGGAAGAATGGTAAATGTGACAAAGGATTACAGATATTAAAGACTCCAAGTTCATCTGTCCGCTTGTTTAAATGTCCATTAATCCATCCAACCATCCATTCATCGATCAATCCATCCATCCATCCATCAAACCATCCA
>NW_008751870.1:0-1415 GCF_000715545.1 Opisthorchis viverrini
TGCCTTGAATAGGTAAACCCTCATTGGAACATTTTGGACTGGGGTTCACATAGCCTCAGGGTAAATCTAGTTGCTGAACCCACAGTAAAACTATCGCAACTGATTGGACGAAAATGAATCAAGGACTCATACTAGCAACTCCTGATTAAAGACCTGTAAATAGCGATCTGACAGACCCTGTTTGCAGACGGTCAGAGTTTGGTGAATCTGAAACTGGATGTCACAGACGATGGTAACTACACAGTGAAAAATATACGATGGAGAGGCTTTAAGCTGTTGTCCTCTGTCGTGTTCCCTCACCTTGGATTCACAGCTTAAATTATGAATTATGTGTGTGCAATCCAAGGTGATGCCATTTACTTTGAAGAAACTGGCTGATTACTTGTTCATCAGAGCCGACTTTGTCAGTTTCGATTACACTCCCTTCAACTTTTCGTCAGTTCACATTAATGTTGTTGGTGGTAACACACGGACGGATAGCAGACACTGCCTCTTACCCAATCACCCACCCAGTGGGGTGCTTTCAACCCGGGCACTTTCTTTGCACATCTGAAACAGAATTGGGTAACAGAGAAATAATCCGGGGCTTGTAGTTAATTCAGAAACTGTGCCGTCCTTACTGAAGGCCCGATTCCTACAGAATGAATGTGGAAAATCAATTTGAATCCCTTGAGTTTCGATGCTATAAAGCCTTTCTCGCATTGTTGATAAAAATAATTCCCAACCAAAATATGCCCAAAAGTATGATCATTTGACAGGCCATCCATGAGTGTTCCTAGTTGGATGCGATTGGTGTACAGGACCTTTGTTGTACATCTTGCTGACTGAGTTCAAACGTATTCATTTTAAGTATATTTACTGAAGTCGAGTGGAAGTATTCAGCTGAGAAGTTATCAGTCAGAGTCCTTCCTGAATCTCATTCACAGAGCCACCATGGTATCGATTTAAAGGAAACCAGTATACGACTGGTGATTTGAGGAGATTGGGCAACTTTCGATAAGTTGGAAAAAGTTTGGAACCGATTGAGAGTATTCAGCTGGTATCAGTCAGAGTCCTTCCTGAATCTCATTCACAGAGCCACCATGGTATCGATTTAAAGGAAACCAGTATACGACTGGACTGGTGAGGACTTTGGGCAACTTTCGATAAGTTGGAAAAAGTTTGGAACCGATTGAGAATTCATCGTTTCAGAAGAGCATGGTAAACAATCGGTAGGTTTTATTTGGGCAACGTTTCGCTTTTGACACCAAAGCTTCATCAGGCCAAGTGAACAGGTCACCAAATTGGCCAGGTTATGAGACAGACGGGGAACCAATCAGTAAGTCCTCTTCAAACTAGATCAGTGTTGAGTGTCAATTAACAGCTCCTGTCGACTAGCGTGGGTGTCAAAATCTTGAATTGGTGGGTTGGAGGAG
>NW_008751870.1:2867-21237 GCF_000715545.1 Opisthorchis viverrini
TAAAGTCGTGGTTGGATTGCACTTTTGGGGTACAATCGATACCAGTTGCCTTGCCCTAAGTGGTTTATCACGGACCGCAGATATCTTCTAACTTCGGCTTTACTCTTACTCATTATAGACGTAATATTCGCATTGCTGATCTCCCGATAAGGACCCTCAGCTAGGTGTTGCTTAACCTTCTGTAAATAATCACTCTTGTTCATAACAACAGTGGCCTTACCCTTATCTACCTTTGTAATTACTATGTTGTCAACCCGTTTTAGGGTGTTTAAAGCTCTTCGCTCTGCTGGTGTAATATTTGGAGCTCCTGGCTGCTGGGAGTTAAGGACTGTGGCTTGCTGTACCCGTAGCCTTTCTGCTTCCGTTGACGGAAGTTTTTGAAACACAGATTCAACACTAGGGATTATTTCTTCCGCCCTTATCACCCTTTTGCTCACTGCGAGATTCAAGCAATTCTCTCGCAGAGTGCGCTCTTCCTCACTTAACGGTCTAGTTGATAAATTTACCACGCTACAATAGCTAGTAGGTGGTTCAGACCTAGCCATGGGCTCCCTTGAAATCCGAGTCTTAGAAAGCAACTTTTCGAACTTACGTATTTCTCTCCCTTTGCAATGTTGTCCTTGGATAGCTTCCACTTCTGTCGCTTTGGTTTGGAGTAACTGGAAGTCTGCGGGAAAGAGCATGGTCTGAAGATCTTGGTTCAGCCGACATGAGTGGTGACGGATATCAGATAAACGCCGAGTAGTCAAGTAGATCCTCTGTTTGAGGAATGACTTGACCTCTGAGAATGCTATTCGGGCAGAAACGAGTGAGGTCTCCGGTGGCTTAACCAGCAACGACGTAGGGATTAAGTTGTATTTCAAGCTGCATTTACTGAATATGCAGTGGTTCTCCCAGTTTGCCTTTAGGCTTGCCTTTCTTTCACTGGTGAAACTCATTGTCCGATTATTCTGGTTGATTGTTTTTTTCATTAATAAAACACAATATATCGTGGGTTCTCCCAAGCATCACTAATAAACCATACATACATAGTCGATTGGGACGCATTTGGTTAATGGATCCTTTTGGCGTCGACCGTTATTGATTAATCAGCGAGGTTCCAGGTGGCCAGTCCATGGCTATTTCATTTTTTGCCTACATAATGCATTTTGAACAGAAATCGTATGGCTAATGTGCATCATTATGGAAGACACCTATACAACAGGAAATAGGAGCGATCCACGTGACCAGTCCATGGCTACTGCACTTTTTTGCCTTGCGTTTTGAACGGAAATCGTATGCCTAATGTGCATCACTATGAAAGACACCTATACAACAGGAAATAGGAGCGGTCATTTCTAGCAGTGGTAATTTTACTGACGATGAAAAGCCATCAAAACAGACGATGAGAAGGTGATGCAGCTGAAAGTCATTCAGGCTATCGATAAACTCAAAAGAGCTGTAAGTGCACAGCTGATTCCGTATCGACATCAGTAAATCAGCTGACCGATAGAACCTAAGTTCACCAGCCGACCCAGGAGACTGAAACATGCCATTTGGGAATACGAAAACTTGAGACCTAGTGGTACTCGCATGCCACACCTTCATAGTGTACCTTATCACTCAGCTGTCAACTGAAATATTTGTGGCGCGGGGGCTTTAATTGGTCGACCATCCAGCCGTCCAATGGTGACCTTTCCACGATTGATGGCGAAACGTCTACAAGCAAACTGCGAACAAATCGACAACCACGCGATCTATAACCAACTGATGTATCCACGCCACATACAGAAGTGATTCAGGATTTACGCCCTAACTGCAGGATGAGAGAACACCACAGTAGAAATTACCTTTATGCCTCTCTATTCTGTAATTTCCACCGTGTAAATATCATTCCTGAATAATGACCAGTTTTGGGTTCCCACCATTGTTTACAATGAAATAGGCCGAACAAGCTCTAAGCTATGATTATCTACATAATTATCTAAATGACGGGAAAGATTTCGAATAAAGGACATGGTCAAAAGCCCGTAAGCGACACAAATAGTCCTGGTGAAGCAATGTTCTAGGGACACTTTAATTCACAAATCACGCCTATCGGAGCTGAGGTAACTGAGGACAACTCCCATGTACCGGGAAGAGCTCTTCACATAGTTCAAACTTTAACTGATCCAAGATCTTAATGCGCCCTCTCCAAAGTGGGTAAGGAATAGCCTCCAGCATGTGAAGCAAAATATCTACTCATCTCATTCATCCATTCAGGCTGTTACTTGATGGTTGAGAGCACTGACATGTAACGATAACAGGAACAAGGCCGGAGAATCACTTTCTTGCCAGAGTTTCCTCACAAAGCACGCAGTTTAATTTAAAAGGGGACCGTAATCCTTTTAATCAATAAACTAAGAAGGTCCTTGGTATTTACGTAATAATAACTGAATCAACCGAAGTTTCCCTCAAAATACCTGTCACATCCGAGGAACGTTTTGATAAAAAACTACTATACTGCATTATTCGTAATTCCCGACGTTCGAAGTGTCGTGAGACCAATCACCCAAGTTTAAAGACTATGGCCTGTTCAGACGCGATATTTTAGTATGTGGCAGTAAAGTGGAAGTGGCACGGTGGTCTTGTATATCAGCTGTCCGGAATTTAAGCGCTGGCGCTGCCAAGGTTATGCACCCTAGTAAAAATACAACTTGAATTCACGGCTTTCCTTGTTTGGGTGAACTCAACAGAACAGGATAGGAAGGGAAGCTTTTAAAAGCAGAATACAACAGAAATGAACAGCCTTTCTTGATCGGTCTCTCACCTAAGAGAAGGCCAACCCAGTTTGGGCCAGCGACTGGAACTTAGTTGATCCCGGAGGGACACCTTTCTCCAGCGCCTGTCATTTCACCAGCAATACAACAGAATGACCAGCCTTTCTTGATCGGTCTCTCACCTAAGAGAAGGCCAATCCAGTTTGGGCCAGCGACGGCAACTTAGTCGATCCCGGAGGGACACCTTTCTGCAGCCCATGTCATTTCACCAGCAGTTGTAATGATACTTCGGCCTAGCAGACCGCTGCCTCTGAAGAAACTGCGGGATACATGGCGATATATCTCGTCTACCCCATGAGACAATAGTCAGCCGTTGATTTGTCTACCATCCAAAACCCAGAACCAACGGCTTCAGAATAGTTGACCATCACAGGTCACTTCGCTGAACTCAGCTACTCATTCACTTTTCTTGTGCGCAGTCGACAGCCTCGGAAACTATCGTTTGGCTACGCAATACCGATTAGACTGGGGAAGTCATTGACTCAGGACCTTTCTATAATTTAACGCTGACCTATTTTTCCCTGAATTTCTTCACGTACTCCATTTCCAAACCTGAGTTGTCAAATGCTGAACCTAAAAATGTTCGTTCTAAGCGGGAGGGTGGTGAAAACAGCGAAAACGTTAACGTTTCAGTTCTATCGTCCCAGTTCTATCTTCTCAAAGTTTTGACAGAATATATAAGAGGACCCATTGCTTAAAACTACTTTGTTCGTTTTATTCGCTGTCGTTAGAGATAGGATAAGATTGTTTCATGTAGCTTGTAAAATTGTCACTGCAGGAAATACTTAGTCTTGGTTTCGAATGAATTTGAATCAACTGTTATCAAAACTGAACTGAGAGACAGATGTGGGGTTTCTGTCTATTCATAGGTTCTATGAACCGCTCAGGAAAAGGAAAGATTATAAAGTTGAATTTAGACCAAAAACAAGTGTTTCGAATGTCCAGAACTGGCAACAGCCTAACCAGGAATGCGAAACCATGAGTAGGCATGAACATGCAATTGGTTAATGGTTGGAATTCGGAACCGCTGAAATAGCGGTTCAGTTGTATGCTATAACCAGCACCTCAAAGTTTACCGAATGCACCACAACTGTGGCATAAATTGACATCCACTTTTCAGGCGATCAGAAGACTGTGTTGGCTGAAACGCTGCTCATTTTCTGGATGCTACTGATGATTCAGTCAGTTTTGCGGTTCCTTTGTATGCTTGGTATTGACAGAATCCAGGAAAGTTGCGATGAGTGGGAATTTTCACAAATTTCTCGGCCAGAAATATTTAGTGATGGTTGTATTCTCAACACAGTCAACCCTAAACTTTGCCCGGATGAATAGTTGGACAGTCATTGGGTTTTATCCGAGTAAAACGTACACTCACAAGGGGATGCTTTACGTCACCCAAATTGGCCTTGACCGGACTGTGCACGTGCCCCGAAGTAGAGTCGTTTCCCTGGAGAGGAGTACCGTCGTTCGGAATACAATTCTCTCGCCAAAGAGGAATATCTGGTTTCTGGTACAGTTCTCTCTCTGTGAGAAGTATGTTAGCCTTTTAGGTTAACTTCAGTGCAACGGAAGTATTAGTCGTCGGTTCACTACTTCCAGTCTATCACGGCCAGCCCCTTTCATGCAATGGTAGTGATGTTCAACTTTTACGTATCACGTACATGTCCGGTTGACATTTCTACGTTACAGTTCTGCCCAGACTACAAATATTTGGACGCACGAGTTAGTAAGCTGATTGCACAACCAAGGGAATGAACAGATTGGGAAACTGTTCTGGATTCACCTGGAGGTAATACCAATGGAAGATGGAAAAACGACCAATATTGCGGAGGACTGATGAGACGATAGATGCCACAAAATTGCTACGGACTCAACCAGCTAGTCCGGTGTTATGGATGACTGTATACCGCATCCAACATTACCCAAGTTATGACTGGAACACAGTTTTGCAGCTGAAAGTTAAACGGTCTTTAAGCGTTCACGAAAGAATTTAGATTCACGAAAGGATATTTAGAAGCCTGGAGCTCTCACTGTGCACAAGAACTAGATGACTTAGTACTCCAAGTTTGGTATTCGTCCAATTCATACTCCCCACATGGCAGCCAATCAGGCTCCTGGCTTAATCAGATTTCTTTCAATGAATAATCAACCTTATTAAGAGGGTTAACCAGAAATCAGTTGACGGACGCCATTGCCATCAGAGTCAAATCTGTGTAAACATGAAACCACTGGGTTCGCTAGCATTTGCAGTTACACTATTGTGTCTCGCAAATGTAGCATTTGCGCAAATCACCGTGAGTGTCCGTGTATTTTTCAACATACCATGAATAAAGATAATCGTAGAGTGGACTATCGAAGTAAGAAGTTTGTCCACACGTTGTCCCAAATCGAAGTTGCATTTTTGAAATATTAGTTTTACGTTGTCAAATATATTATATAATATATATACAAGCAAGTTTACACGATGACATTGAGATGCCTGTATATATAACGAACGTTCTTGCTGTTGACAATGGTAAATTTGATGACGGTCACGCTGAAGATGGCGATGACAACTAGAGCGTTGGTGATGATAATGATGATGATTCGGATGATTCGGATGATGATGATGATGATGACCACCTCTGTGGTCGCGATGGTCAGGTGAATGGGACGAGATCTCTTCAGGCAGATGTGTAGATAGTGGCCAGCTCATGTCATATGGGATTACCTTATGTGGGCCATTCGATGGCGGCATGTAATCAACGATATATTGTTTCGATGATTCCATCAAACTTGTCTACTCGCTCTTGTCCTACAGATGCATTATTTCTTTCTATTCCTACACAGTTTGGCAGCTGGACAACCCATTATCGATATATGGTCCACTGTGTGAGTCAGAGTTTAGATCTGATATCTTGTGTACTAGCGAATTATTTCGTGTAAGAATATATTGCGCCTGCCTCATTCTCCAGGTACAAATTTATTTGCCTCCAAAATTTGCAATCCAATTATTCAAACAGATGGTCGATCTATCAGTAGATCAATTCATTTCTCTTGGTACTTTGAGACAGTCAGGATATTCGCTGTCCTTGAAATAGATAAGCTACCCATGTTACACGCGCCAACGGTAAGTTGTACTGTCCTGCCGAAACTAGATTCGAACCAAACAACGAGCTGGAGGCGCGGAGCTGGGTACTTAAAATGAGCGATCGTAGTAGGACAGGGACTGCAAACGGTGAATCAGTCGGCCGACGCGGAATGCTTAGAAGTGTGACTTTTCACGGCGCCACAGGTAATTTGTCATGCCCATATTCTACAGGTGAAATCTCCGATGTTATGGAATGCTTTTTTTTGAAATCACCTTAGCAAATGCAAGATATGGTCATGTAAATTCGGAGAGCGCATCTGAATGACCACTTAACCAAAAGACCATGAAATGTCGATCGAAATTCCCCATGTTCAGCACAAGCCATGGCAAGTGGATAGTCATCCTTTATTCAAAAGCAGTAAACGTGAATACTTAGTTAATTTCAGTTTGCTGCTCCCTGTTTAGTTTAATGTAGCGAGTAGCCATTTAGTGTGCAACAATCAACGGGTGACCCGATTATCGTGATACGTGACGCATGCATGATGGTAGAATAGTCGATGTTGTAGTGTATGGGGTCTGAGTCACTGAGACTTGAGCGACGAACCACGCGACTAAAACAACCCTGTTGTAAGACTTAATTGGCGTTCAGCGGTCGTTCAGCGCCGTCACTAATTCTCACCCAACTGACCTGTGGTGCGCTACTCAAGTTTGTGTGGATTAGTTTTGATTGTAATCGGATCTGACTGGGGCAAAGCTAGTACCCGATTGAAGATCATTTGTAAGTCGGAGATTTGCTCACAGGTGGCGCGCAAACCAGAAGCAAATGTTGTGCTCCAGTTCACTGATGTTAATTGACGGCTGATGGGGTCATCCCGATCAGCGACTAGATGGTTCCCACCGAAGCGCTTAGCTCTGCGAACAGCTCTTCATTATTTGTTCATTCGTCATCGTATGCGATAATTGGTGGTCATTCGTTTTCGAAATGGTTTGAGCTGGTGATGTTTTCCATTTGGTCCCCTTACTGTATTTCAGGGAACTGAATTGGTTAAAATAATACATAATGAACCATGCAGACGGAGGTATATGTGTGAATGCAAATCATACGAAATTATTGTTTTTTTTTGCTCATCATCCATGCGAGGGCGAGTTCGCTCACAAACACAGTGCGCTGTCTCAAACACGGCGGTTGTTAAACTGACTGCGTTACGTTTGCAAACAGATTAGTAGATTCTTCTCAACAGAACAAATATCTATGTTAAATTAAACGGGATTCTGCCGACCCGTCCACAAGCACACATACCCGCTAAATATTGGCAATCGCTGCTCGTTTGAGAACCAGAGAATCTGTCACTCTTAGGTTTAGAAGAAAGACGAATTTTGGAGGTATATGCTCAGAGTTTTGATGTAACAATCAAATCAGTAGGGCAGAGCCTAATATGGACTTGTCTGTGAAGTAACCGAGTTGGTAGATCAGTGAATAAATTCGGTGTACAAATTGGTGTATTCAGGGTGCACAATTTCTAAAAACGATGCACAAACTTGACAGTTCAGATGTCTAGCTTTGCAACAACACACCGTCTCAGGGTGCACAATTTCTAAAAACGATGCACAAACTTGACAGTTCAGATGTCTAGCTTTGCAACAACACACCGTCTCAGGGTGCACAATTTCTAAAAACGATGCACAAACTTGACAGTTCAGATGTCTAGCTTTGCAACAACACACCGTCTCAGGGTGCACAATTTCTAAAAACGATGCACAAACTTGACAGTTCAGATGTCTAGCTTTGCAACAACACACCGTCTCAGGGTGCACAATTTCTAAAAACGATGCACAAACTTGACAGTTCAGATGTCTAGCTTTGCAACAACACACCGTCTCAGGGTGCACAATTTCTAAAAACGATGCACAAACTTGACAGTTCAGATGTCTAGCTTTGCAACAACACACCGTCTCAGGGTGCACAATTTCTAAAAACGATGCACAAACTTGACAGTTCAGATGTCTAGCTTTGCAACAACACACCGTCTCAGGGTGCACAATTTCTAAAAACGATGCACAAACTTGACAGTTCAGATGTCTAGCTTTGCAACAACACACCGTCTCAGGGTGCACAATTTCTAAAAACGATGCACAAACTTGACAGTTCAGATGTCTAGCTTTGCAACAACACACCGTCTCAGGGTGCACAATTTCTAAAAACGATGCACAAACTTGACAGTTCAGATGTCTAGCTTTGCAACAACACACCGTCTCAGGGTGCACAATTTCTAAAAACGATGCACAAACTTGACAGTTCAGATGTCTAGCTTTGCAACAACACACCGTCTCAAACTACACCCGTTTCCCGTTTTTATGCAAGCCGTAATCACTCCACTTTCCTTATTTACACGTTTACATACATACATTCCAGTTTCCTCATGTTACATTTCAGGATGTACCCAGATTAAACGGTGCTTCCACATTCCCCTTCTCAACAGACACGTACTGACGCGGCGGAAGAAAGAATGCCGGAAGATACGATCGCAGATGCAGTTAACGTCTTAGGAGAAATAAGTGAGAATTCTCACCCAAGTGCACCGAAAAGTACTGGAATTTCAACTCAGCATGTCAGATTCCTAGGAAACACATCACGTCCGGTATGGTCACTCGGTCAAACATTGGCTTATCAATGCCCGGTTTGCGGACGAGTTTTTCGACATCCACCGCTTCTCGCGAACCACCAAATATCTCACACCAGCCGCCAATAATTCAGATGCAGTATTTGTTCCAGCGCCTACAAGTTCGTTTAACCTTCATGAACACATGAGGAAAAGACACGCGGATGAATCTCCATCGTCTAGGGCACAAATGTATGCATCGGAACAGGCAGGACATCCATATTCTGAATGTGGTAAGCATTTTAAAAGTTGGGCAGTTCTGGGCAAACATCGAAGAGCCATACATCCTGAAGGAGTGCGTCATTTTTGCGAAAAGTGTGGTGTGTCGTTTCCGCGTGAGCTTTATTTACAGAGGCATATCAGGCAAGTACACGAAAGTGAGGCAAAGTGTACTTGCCCTCATTGCGGAAAATCACTCACTTCCAGGGAACGTGTATCAACGTGATCAAGCTGATGAGAAACCTGTGGGTCAACAGCACAGCGATTAACCAATCAGTAGCCATGAGTATGACTTCAAGTGAAATACAAGTTTAGTTCCATTATATCGTTGCATTCACACTGCGTGCAAGAAGGTTATTCACAAAAGTTCTTTGAGATTATTAACCCAATGAATGAGATGACTTTTGTGATCTGGTAGGCCATGGAATACACATGTTTGTTCCTGAATTCTTGGAATTGGGCAGCAAAAGGTTATGGGCCACTGGAACTGAGAATCTCAGAACTGACTGCGTTACGTTTGCAAACAGATTAGTAGATTCTTCTCAACAGAACAAATATCTATGTTAAATTAAACGGGATTCTGCCGACCCGTCCACAAGCACACATACCCGCTAAATATTGGCAATCGCTGCTCGTTTGAGAACCAGAGAATCTGTCACTCTTAGGTTTAGAAGAAAGACGAATTTTGGAGGTATATGCTCAGAGTTTTGATGTAACAATCAAATCAGTAGGGCAGAGCCTAATATGGACTTGTCTGTGAAGTAACCGAGTTGGTAGATCAGTGAATAAATTCGGTGTACACATTGGTGTATTCAGGGTGCACAATTTCTAAAAACGATGCACAAACTTGACAGTTCAGATGTCTAGCTTTGCAACAACACACCGTCTCAAACTACACCCGTTTCCCGTTTTTATGCAAGCCGTAATCACTCCACTTTCCTTATTTACACGTTTACATACATACATTCCAGTTTCCACATGTTACATTTCAGGATGTACCCAGATTAAACGGTGCTTCCACATTCCCCTTCTCAACAGACACGTACTGACGCGGCGGAAGAAAGAATGCCGGAAGATACGATCGCAGATGCAGTTAACGTCTTAGGAGAAATAAGTGAGAATTCTCACCCAAGTGCACCGAAAAGTACTGGAATTTCAACTCAGCATGTCAGATTCCTAGGAAACACATCACGTCCGGTATGGTCACTCGGTCAAACATTGGTTTATCAATGCCCGGTTTGCGGACGAGTTTTTCGACATCCACCGCTTCTCGCGAACCACCAAATATCTCACACCAGCCGCCAATAATTCAGATGCAGTATTTGTTCCAGCGCCTACAAGTTCGTTTAACCTTCATGAACACATGAGGAAAAGACACGCGGATGAATCTCCATCGTCTAGGGCACAAATGTATGCATCGGAACAGGCAGGACATCCATATTCTGAATGTGGTAAGCATTTTAAAAGTTGGGCAGTTCTGGGCAAACATCGAAGAGCCATACATCCTGAAGGAGTGCGTCATTTTTGCGAAAAGTGTGGTGTGTCGTTTCCGCGTGAGCTTTATTTACAGAGGCATATCAGGCAAGTACACGAAAGTGAGGCAAAGTGTACTTGCCCTCATTGCGGAAAATCACTCACTTCCAGGGAACGTGTATCAACGTGATCAAGCTGATGAGAAACCTGTGGGTCAACAGCACAGCGATTAACCAATCAGTAGCCATGAGTATGACTTCAAGTGAAATACAAGTTTAGTTCCATTATATCGTTGCATTCACACTGCGTGCAAGAAGGTTATTCATAAAAGTTCTTTGAGATTATTAACCCAATGAATGAGATGACTTTTGTGATCTGGTAGGCCATGAAATACACATGTTTGTTCCTGAATTCTTGGAATTGGGCAGCAAAAGGTTATGGGCCACTGGAACTGAGAATCTCAGAGATGGGAAGATTGGAGACACGGAGCGCGTCCCACATCGTCTGATGCGATGTTCAAGAACGACACAACGAGTCGGGTTCGGGATGATTCGGTTGACTCCCATAACTTTGGCCCCTACCGTGATCTATCAAAACGAACATTTTTGAAGTGGTTCAACAGTCATTTTTCTATCTTGCCGGTAAACGAAATACGTAACGCAAGGAAGATTACCTTTCCGGGAATCGATAACTTCAAGAATTTGTTTGGAAATATCGCATAGACAGGGTTAGTATTCATCAAAGATTATTAGTTGTATTCAAATTATAACGAGTGCCAAAAAACGAATGTCGGAAGGTGTCCATAACTGGATTCCGGCCATGCCTTGGGAAGGGAGATATCCGGATGAAGTGTTATCCTAAAGCATTTTACAATTCCATCCGAGATTGATATCTTCTCCATTTCTTATTTTGTGGAAATCCCCAAATTATTTTCGACAAACTAGCGGGAATTTTTTACCTGGGCTGGCCTCGTAATACCAGGGGAGTTCAACGTCTCCTGGTCCTCTTCAAAAGCTGTACCCGGATTTTTAATGGAGCAGTATCCTACGAACATCACAAACGAGAGATTAAGTTGGGTTCCAGGTGAGTCTCTCGAAAAACCAAATTAGTTTGCAACTGAATGTATATTCGCTAGAATTATACGAAGTTGTTCCTTTAGGACACATCGGTTATTCGAATAGGACAACGGAAACCCATGTGTCTTCATGGTTATGTATGATCAACAGTACGCATTTCACGCAACCCGAAGTTTCAACCCAGCGAACTTACACCGAGCTGCTGAACGATTGAGCATTTGGTCACGAGCGGCTGATCGTCATTGTGGTTGGCCTTCAGTAGGGCGGGATGGTGCACCACCCATTGTCAATCTCGGAAAGCACAACACATGGCCACATACTGCCCGGAAATTTTAGTGGCATAAACCCCATCCTATCCAAGTGTGAGATAATCGCTGCTGATCAGGCGCTCGTGGCCACGAGCGACCCCAAACCAAAATGTTACAATGAGGGTTTACCTATCCAAGGCAAATTACGCAGTGTGACTTGGTCGTTTGTTTTAGTTGACAGGAAGATTATTTCAGGAGGTGTGAGATAATACTGATCAGGCGCTCGTGGCCACGAGCGACCCCAAACCAAAATGTTACAATGAGGGTTTACCTATCCAAGGCAAATTACTTACGCTGACTTGGTCGTTTGTTTTAGTTGACAGGAAGATTATTTCAGGAGGCATGAGTAGGAAAAGAGAATGTGAATCAGGTGACATTCCCTGGGAAACGTTTATCCAGTAGGCCTTGAATTACGCATCTTTATTCCTGAATTCGCGGAATTACGCCGATAACTTGTTTAGGCACTTATTGATTTATCAGACAAGACGTCCTGCATGAAGATGGCCTAGATACTTGTCGTCCATAAAATCCTTCTTTGAAGAAAATCGTAACATGCTCGCAATATTTAGCAAATAATTGTGAACTTGTTAAACGTGATTTATTCTCACTTGGATAACATCTCAGTCTGAGAGATCAGCGGGACAAGTGGTCTACTCTAAATATATCTGCTCCGGTGGAAAACGGTCAAAACAACAAGCATTAGGTTATATCGATCGCGACTGTGTTATCACAACGGTCACATGAACGTATTGGTTCTGTCTTGACCAACCGATCACTCCGCTCAGACCAACTGCAACCAACTGATACAAATAACTGCCTAGTTTGACTAATAGGAAATGCGCAAAATCGTGGAAGTGATCACCAAAGGAAACAGGAGACCACCACTTCCTGAAACAAACCACCTGGCGACATCTCCAAATTTGACAAGATGAGTAACGTAATCGACCGTACACAACGGACAGTGTATCCACTATCACACAGCACTCATTAGGTTGATAAAATCTCTTCGACAGCCCACTTGCGGCTTCACTGGCTCATTGCGATTTTCCATCAGAATTATACATTTCTTCAAGTGTTGACATTGTTCATTAAGAGTATGGTAAGTCAGTCATTAGTTTTGTGGACCTCAGATAGAAACCACATTGTGAGGTGCAAAGCTTCCTAAAGTACGCGGACTTCCGAGCGAAATAGAACGGGTCATTTGAGGTGAAACCCACGAACTATTGGCAGTTCACAGCAGACCGTCCGTGTCAATAAGAATCACAGTAGTGTGACCATCACATCGGTAGTTCGTCCAGGACGAAGGCATAGCAACAAACTGATAAGGCCCTCTTTCTTTCGTCATTCACACGATTGCTTGAATATTACTGCCACAGTGGGAGTGTATGTGGTTTACTTTGCTTATTTCGATTAGTTCTCTAATAATGGCGGTCAGAGAAGATCAAAGCGTTGAAACTGAGAAATGCCTCTGTAGTTGTCCCCATTTATTTGAGCCAACAGTCTTCAGGTCCAGGCGTAATACACTACGCACAAGTTTGCTGCTGAATACCCATCGATGGCCCACGACTGGTTAAACGGGGCTCATCAGGTAGGTGCAGTCCTCGATTTTCCGTCAACTATACGCTCTCCGTGCACTCGAATTAGACAGATTTCGACAAATCAACTCATTCGCATGTTAGTTTGATTTCGACTTGAGACTCATCTGGAACCCAGCTTAATCCTTCGTTGACGAGGATTTCAAGCAACTGAATGTGTCGCACCAGTCCACATCATGTTTCAGTTGGCACGATATTCGAGAGATTCAGTTGAGCTTTAGCTGAGTCTCCCGCCAAAACCAAATTGGAATGGGTGTACATCGCTAGTATTCATTTTCGTTGTGTATACGCACACGAGGTCACGGAACTGTTGAATTTGCGGGCGAATTGATTAACGCGTGAAAAGAATTCCAGGTGTGGATGAGCTAAATGAACCACACAGAAGTGTATGACCGTTGAAGTGTCGATTCAGGACATTGCCACCTTATACTGACCATTCCGTTCAACGTCCAACAAATAGGGTGGGGCAACATTTCGTTGAGGATGAAATCCTGAAGCCAGATATTATTGATCCCCTGGGATTCCGGACGCCTAGATTTGACGTAGAAACCGAAGAATCCCAGATGGTTTGGTCTCAAACTGCCTGTCTTCTATTTCGTACTCAAACGACAACTGTCCGCACGATAGATCAAAGCTTAGGCGAATAAAATTAAACGTTTCTCTTAAAGATAGTTTGACAGGCCATGTGGAACCGAAGGCTACTTAAAATTGTTACGGTTCTGTCACGCAGCGAGCAAACAATATGATAATGCGGATTGTGGCAATACTCTATCCCCAGCTATGTTGCTTGATCCAGACTCCTAGCCTTCTCTTGCGCCCTTCTCCCGAATGTTGTTGAACATACTTTGCCATGATCGGGCGTGGAACCACTCTAAAAGAAGTTCTGTCACTGTATACACAGTCTGACACTCTAAGTATCAATTTGTCTACAGAGTTGTTAGCTTGAGAACACGTTTAATCAATCTATGGCTCTCTCAAACCTTCCAACACGGGTGCTCAAACCACGCAGTAAGCTCTTGTCGATTGCTGTTACCAACACTCCTTCATCCAGCCAAGAATTGAAAACTCTTTAACAAGGACACATTCTGGGAAACCTCCCTTAATACACAGCTGTTAAGACAAGTTCCTCAAGCATTTGGGTGAAAAGACTGGCATATTGGTTATGGATTAGAGCGAGCATCTTGATCAGGGGCCGTCACATCGAGAGTTTGACCGGAACCAACACATAACACAAAACTAATAGGACCCTCTCACTTTCATCATTCAGACGACTGCTTGCATATTAAGATCACACACAGACTTGTTTGGTCAGCCTTCTGTATTTCGATTAGTTAGCTGATGATGGAAGTCAGAGAAGGAGATCAAAGCGTTGAAACTGAAAAATGCCTCTGTAGTTGTCCTAATGTCTGCGAAAATTTGCAGTCTTGCCTAATTACTTCTGCACCAGCTTCGCCTTGCGTTTCAACTAATGAGTTCGTTCGTAAGGATGTTAATAACGGGGCGGACACTGAAAATAAGCAAACCCTGTGAGGTATGCGGGTTGTCAGACCCGTATTTCAAAAATGATCTCAGAATCACACGACTCTTGTCGAACAAGCAGAAGAACCAGAAACTGAAAACTCTTTAACAAGTACAGATTCTGTTAAGGCAATTTCCTCAAGCATTTGGATTAGAACGAGTATCTTAATAAGCGGTCCCTAACCCCGGATGACCAGTCTAGACTCAGACGAGTTATTGGCAAACAGACAGCAAGAAAGGCAAACGGAACGTTACTGAACACGTTGTGGATAATGAAATTTGTTGCCATGATTGCTTATTCGACATTTGAGAATATCGAAATCGCAGGCTCCGTTAATTCGAGGTTCAATGGACCAACTAAAATCCGGGAAGGTAGTCACCCGCTTAGACCGATCCGTCCTAAATGGCCAGCGAAAATACCTGGTGCAATTCGTCGTAGGACCGATCAATACAACCATAAAATCACGATGGTCTGACTGCGTGCAGCGATATCGAGAGTAACATGATCACCATTATTGATATGGAATTCATGTCGTAGTGGGGATGCAAAACCAGTGGTAACGTTTCCCCGACTTATTCCCCTCGTCGCGTCGTGTGATCGAATCTCAACTGGGTCGTCCATCATCCGGTAGGTTGACTGTAAATGACGTGAAATTTGTCATGCCTGTCATGTCAGGTTTGCTGGTGCTATGCCCAAATGATGATGTCCCAAGACCCTGAGGTGAATCGCACGCCTACATCTTGTGGTTATACGAGGTAGATATGCACAGGCAACCATAATTTGGATAGACGCTGGCCGAGAGCCGCACTGACACGTATGCTGTTCGCGAAATATCTAAGCATTCACAAGTCAGCTGATCGCCCGCTTTGAACGGTTGGTTTGAACTGTGTCAACCTGCAGCGAACGAATTAGTGAGGTGTACAATGAAGAAGTCTCAGGCAAGTGAGCAATCTATCATAGAAACATATAGTCCGCATGCATTAACACATCGCCTGCATTGCACTGGCTGGCTAGCCGTAGAGCGGGAAGGTGCAGGATGGTGCACATATACGAGTAGCCCACAGGTTTGCTGTGCTGTGCAACACGTTCTGGGAGCCGTGTGCACGTGGTCAACAGACACCTGAAAACAAATCATATCTGACAGTAAACTGCCTCTCTCCTTCAAATGGTAGCCTCATAAATCCCCATCCACATGC
The DNA here is from genome assembly GCF_000715545.1 of Opisthorchis viverrini. Classification (NCBI taxonomy): domain Eukaryota; kingdom Metazoa; phylum Platyhelminthes; class Trematoda; order Opisthorchiida; family Opisthorchiidae; genus Opisthorchis; species Opisthorchis viverrini. Next base: position 18,782 of record NW_008751870.1, read on the forward strand.
TCATCAGGGGGACAGAATTTCAATAGTCAAATTCACCTTGAACTTACGAAATTGAGAACGAATTTCGCAAAGCCTAAAGCCGTGAACGTCAGGACTACCAAGCTTTAAATCCCGTTTTAGAATTGATTTCCGTAAGCGTCCTTCCATACCGATTAGTGACAATCAGTGTATGATGCTGTGATTACCGAGTTGCGTCCACGCTGTTTTCAGGGCGATTATTGCACCTTTCGGTAACATTCTGATAATCTCTTCTTGATTACTACATACGAAAAAGTCCGAAATAATGCAGTGAATGCACTCCCACAACAATGTTTCAGCGAAGCATAGCATGGTGCAGCTTATCCGTCAATCACGGAATCCATATCACCTGGTTACTTGTGTCTGCTCGAGTGAAGACTTCTATGAGGTAAATTTCGCTCTGCCCGTGAAATGTTCCTCCTTCCGATATACTGATGGAGTACAGGTTGTACGACTTGATAAACTTGTTGCACCTTTTCTGATTTATGGCTTCGTGCAAACTCATGACAACACATTTCATGCAGCTCGCTTAAACTTCTGATGCCCATATGGCTTCCGAAAGCAAGCGTTTACCAAATATTTCTGGAAAATTTACTAGCCACTGCGGTTTTTATACGGTCCTGAATTTTCATGTGCCGCGTATCGAATTATTCAGTAACAAGGTGGCTAACTCTCCCTGTCCATTAGGATTTCGTGGACCGGTTCTAGGTAGGCGTTGATACTTTCAGTTGCAAGCCTTCCTATATTCGAGGTATCCCGCAAGATGTGAGTAGCCAGCCGAATGGATCTGCATTTCTCTGTTGACTATTCATTGTCTACTCTGGCGGTTTCCTACAACGCTCAGTTATGGCTTGCTTTTCTGGTGCACGAGGCACTCGACGGTTTTTCATTAGGATATCCCGCTAGCGAACAAATGTAATCAATCAATTTGTTTTTCGCTGTGCTAACTGTTCTGCTTGAAAACATCTGTTTTAGTTTGCATCATGATTGGGCTTCAATGGTTGAAAACGCTTAGAGGTTTCTTTCCATAAATGAAAGTGCGAGCGAGGTTGCTGGATACTCTTTGATAGCCAACGACCTGTGCAGCACATTCAGTTGAAGAACTTTATCAACAAGAGTTTCACTTGAGTCTCCCGTGAAAGTCAAATTGATTTGCAAATGAGTATGGTTGCTGAAACATACAGGTTTCCCATCGGAATTGAGGATACAAATATAATGGTTCGACTTGTTTCGGTGTTGAAATGCCACTCTGCTGCAGGCCAATGCTATAGCTTGAGTTTGGTTCTCCTTAAATGAATGTGCCGCGCAGGGGACGCTCGGTGTTTGCGGCGTTCTGAAGTGTATCTCGGGTATAGTGCTAATGTATTTGGCAACTGTGGCCGGGTCTACACCTGTTTACCACTGATGACACTGTTGGAACTATTTACGTTATTTAAGTATGGATTTCACACAAAAACAATCGTTCAGTTTGCTTCGGTGTTAAAATGTGGAGCCATTGGTATAACTTGAGATTAGGTCTCATTAAACGAACGTGCTGCACAGGTGACGCTCGGGTTTGCGGCATTCTGAAGTGTATCTCTGTAATAATGGGAAGCTAGTTGGGAACTGTGGTTAGGTTTCCACCTGTTTGCTTTTGCTGATACTGCTGCAATTATTTATGATGTTTTAATATGGATTTCATCTGAGCCTCATGTGATCACCGGCTGCAGTTGCAAATGACCGTTCATTGCAACACACATACTGTGTGAGAGAAAGCTGCAGAATTGCCATTTCAACATCCTTACCGTCTCTCTGCAATTGAGCAACGCAAGGATGTATTGAACAACTGGGATTTACACTAAAGCTATCGCGTGAAATTGCTGTGCAAGAGATCAAATTTTGTGTGTAGATTACCTTCACCACCGCACTCCACTTATCCGCGGTATGGTTGACGATCCCGACTAATACCAGAAAGCGAAAGCATTTACGATTGAACACCTACGATTGGCACACCAATGAAAATCAGTCTTTCTCCGGAAAACCTCTAGAATGCAACTATTGGTTTCCAAAAGTGCTGGGACATTCATTTCAAAGTGAAAACGTACTCAGTCACTTGGAAAAGGTTTGGAACCGATTGAGATGTCGTCGTTTCCAATGAAAATCTTTCTCCGGAAAACCTCTAGAATGCAACTATTGGTTTCCAAAAGTGCTGGGACATTCATTTCAAAGTGAAAACGTACTCACTCACTTGGAAAAGGTTTGGACCCGATTGAGATATCATCGTTTCAGAAGAGCTTGATAAACAATCGGTAGGTTTTATTTGGGCAACGTTTCGCTTTTGACACCAAAGCTTCATCAGGCCAAGTGAACAGGTCACCAAATTGGCCAGGTTATAAGACAGACGGGGAACCAATCAGTAAGTCCTCTTCAAACTAGATCAGTGTTGAGTGTCAATTAAC
>NW_008751870.1:22426-24891 GCF_000715545.1 Opisthorchis viverrini
GTGAGGGGCCCAAATAAAATCTACCGATTTTTTATCAAGCTCTTGTGAAACGATGAAAACGTACTCGTTTGTCCGTGAAAACGCAAGACGACATATATTGTTGCTGCGATATTTATTAGTAATATCCAGTTGTTCTCACAAGTCGATACCCGTTGTGTCGTTGGAGAGCCGAATGTTCACAGTTGGATCCTCAATGATGACGGCGGAAAATGCTGATGAGGCATGCGAGTGGGTTATGGTCTTTTCCAAGATGCGGATCGCGTCTAGTCGAGAAGGAGGTATATTACGCAACTTGTGAAACTGCCTTGAAATGTTCGTTAACAACTGCGTGGTAGACAGCGAATATGCATAAAGTTGCGGGAGACGCGTGCAGAAGTAAAGTTATTAAAAACTGTGTGCATTTGGGACGTCCACCTAACTGTTCAACTGTTTGTAACGGTTTATTTAGTATTTGGTATTGAAAGACTTTGCAGCGAAGGGCTTTTCCACTTTCACCATGTCATTGCCTCCTTTCATCAGTGGGCTACCAAATGATCTGATGCGGGAATTTAATCGTCTTCATTGCGAAGTGTATTGGGTTTCGTCACTGTAACTTTGGTTTTAAGAAATCTAGTGCTCATGGGGACAATACGGTAGGTGTGTTTACTTCGATTGATCAGCAACCGGGATAAAAATCCAAGCGAGACTTGTCAGAATTTTAAAATGTGTTCTAAGATAAAAATAGTGGGCATTTCCGCACAACACGCGAGGCAACGCCAAGCTGAACTGCGATGCCCAAAACAACGATCAGGACGGGCGGGTCTAAACAGATAAAGCGAGCAGTTGTTATGGGACGGGGAATGAGGATAGCTAGAATTCACTTTAGTGGGTGGTCAAAGAAACAAAGAATTGTTGCGCATCACATCCCGCATTATTCCATGAAGTGACTTGAACACGCAGCGTTGCAGCTTGGAATTGAACGGTCTTCATGTGTTCACGCAGGGATTGAGATGCACATTTGGAAGCCTGAAGCTCTGTCTGTGAACCAGAAAAAGATGACTTACTACTCCTAGCTCGGCATTCGTCCAATTCATGATCCGCACAGGACAGCCAATCAGGCTCTCGTGTTAATTAGGATTCTTTCAATGAATACTCTCAGTTAGCACAACCTTATCGAGAAAGTGTGCCAGAAATTAGTTGACGGACGGCCTCGCCATTTGAGTCAATTTTCAGTGAAGATGAAAACGCTGGATTTGCTAGTATTTGCGGTCACAGTATTATGCTTCGCAAACTTTGCATCGACGCAAGATCACCGTGAGTTTTCGCGCATTTTTCAACGTACCATACAAACAAAATCATCGTAGAGTGGACTATCCACGTTAGGAGTTTCTCAACACCCTGTCCCCAATCAAATATCATTTTTGGAATATCGGTGATACATTTTCTATTATATATACACATATGTATATGCATATGTATTCTTCCAGGATGGTGTGAGCATGTGGTCATTTATAGCGAACGTTGTTGATGTTGACAATGGTGAGTTTGATGATGGTCACGATGAAGATGGCGATGACAACCAGAGTGGTGGTAATGATAATAATAATAATAATAATAATAATATTAGTAATAATCACCTTGGTGGTCCCGAAGGTCAGGAGTAGGAGACAAGAACTCTCCAGTCACATATATTGTTATTGACCAGATAATATATGTCATATGGGATTACCTCACGTGAGTTCTTTCGAGGGTGGCATCTGATCAACGATATATTGTTTCGATGACTTCGATGACATACAGATGCATTATTTCTTTCTATTCCTACACAGTTTGGCAGCTGGACAATCTGTTATCGATATATGTTCCACTGTGTGAGTCAGAGTTTAAATCAGATATCGTGGATATCAGCCCATTAATAGGTGTAAGAATATATTGTGCCTGCCTCATTCTCTTGGGGCAAATTCATTTGCCTCCAAAATTTGCAACACAATTATTCAAACAGATCGTCGGTCTATCAGTTGATCACTTCATTTCCCTTGGTATTTTGAGACAGTTAGGATATTCGTTGTGTCCATGAGTTGGGGAAGCGCCAAACAATGCACAAGGTAAGGCCATGTTGTACTGTGTTGTACAGCGAGCTGGAGGCACGGAGCTGGGCACTTAAAGAGAGTGATCGTGGTAGGACAAAGAATGCAGACTGTGAATCAAACGGCTGACCCGGGATGTTTAGAAGTGTGATTTTCAGTGAGGTTTTACGGCACCACAAACTGTTTTTCATGCCCATATTACGCAAGTGGAATCTCCCATAACGTAGGATGTTTCTGTGTATCAATTTAGTAAATAGAAGCCATGTTCATATAACCAGCTCATGCGAGCGGTGTAGACGATGTTTCACGGAACAACAAATTTATTGACTTGGACTTATCCTACATGTGGAATTTCTCATGGAGTAGGTTATATTCCTCTGAATTCACTGAGTACGCAGG
>NW_008751870.1:25681-28989 GCF_000715545.1 Opisthorchis viverrini
ATAATAATAGTAATAATCACCTTGGTGGTCCCGAAGGTCAGGAGTAGGAGACAAGAACTCTCCAGTCACATATATTGTTATTGACCAGATAATATATGTCATATGGGATTACCTCACGTGAGTTCTTTCGAGGGTGGCATCTGATCAACGATATATTGTTTCGATGACTTCGATGACATACAGATGCATTATTTCTTTCTATTCCTACACAGTTTGGCAGCTGGACAATCTGTTATCGATATATGTTCCACTGTGTGAGTCAGAGTTTAAATCAGATATCGTGGATATCAGCCCATTAATAGGTGTAAGAATATATTGTGCCTGCCTCATTCTCTTGGGACAAATTCATTTGCCTCCAAAATTTGCAACACAATTATTCAAACAGATCGTCGGTCTATCAGTTGATCACTTCATTTCCCTTGGTATTTTGAGACAGTTAGGATATTCGTTGTGTCCATGAGTTGGGGAAGCGCCAAACAATGCACAAGGTAAGGCCATGTTGTACTGTCGTGCCGGATCTAGTTTCGAACCTAACAGCGAGCTGGAGGCACGGAGCTGGGCACTTAAAGAGAGTGATCGTGGTAGGACAAAGAATGCAGACTGTGAATCAAACGGCTGACCCGGGATGTTTAGAAGTGTGATTTTCAGTGAGGTTTTACGGCACCACAAACTGTTTTTCATGCCCATATTACGCAAGTGGAATCTCCCATAACGTAGGATGCTTTTCTGTGTATTCAATTTAGTAAATAGAAGCCATGGTCATATAACCAGCTCATGCGAGCGGTGTAGACGATGTTTCACGGAACAACAAATTACTTGACTTGGACTTATCCTACATGTGGAATTTCTCATGGAGTAGGTTATATTCCTCTGAATTCACTGAGTACGCAGGAGGCCTGTTCAAGTGATAATCGTGGATGCGTATCTGAATGCATTTGAATAGTCCACATTCCTCTTCTCAACAGCCACGGATGCTGACAAAGTGTATGAAGGGACGCCGGATACTGTTAACTTCCAAGGGAGAATAAGTAAGAATGCTCACACAAGTGGATCAAAAAGTGTCGAAAATTCTATTGGGAATGCCAGTTCTCCAGGAAGCACAATAAGTCCGGAGCCAGTCGGTCAAAACTTTGCTCATAATTGCCCGGTATGTGGACAGGAATTTCAGCATCAATCGTATCTCATAAGGCACCAGAAATCTCACAACACCCGTCGTGATTTCAAATGTAATATTTGTCCAAGCGCCTACAAGTATTCGTTCAACCTTGATAAACACATGAGGAAAAAACACGCAGACAACTCTCTTCCGCTTAGGAAGTCAACTAGGGCTCAAATTTATGCATCGGAACAGGCAGGACATCCATGTTCTGAATGCGGTAAACATTTCAACGATTGGGCAGGTCTGAGAAAACATCGAAGAGCTATACATCCTGAAGGAGTGCGTCATGTTTGTGAAAAGTGTGTTGAGTCTTTCCCACGTGAGCTCGATTTACAGAGGCATATCAGCCAGGTACATGAACATAAGGCAAGATATATTTGCCCTCACTGCGGAAAGTCATTCACACGTTCGCGGATTCTGCTGAAGCACATTAGGAACGTGCATCAACGTGATCAATCTGATGAGAATCTTGTGGGTCAACAGCACTACGATTAACCACTCAGTAATGATGAGTGTGACTTCGAGTGTAATACAAGTTTGTCTCCCTTGTAGCGTTCTTTTCACATTACATGCAACAATGAAATCGATGAAAAGTTTCTGAGTTGGCTGTTTTTTATCTGAACTCACTGCTACTAATAAACCAGCTGACCACAAAGTAAGTATTTTATCCATTAGCCGACTATCGGTTGTGCATCGGTTGTGCAATATTGCTACTGATTGTGGGGCCAGAACAGCATCGTTGGAAGAGCAACCAGCCTCAGGAAGGGTTTAAAATGAGGGTGCTTCTGAGAGGACGTTCCTCGTTTGAAGGTTTTCTGGGAACACTATGATCCCCAGACGAAACCGTATGTTAGCCTCGCATATTATCTGAGCGTCGATGAACGGGTCAGGAGGCACGAGTGGGAACGGAATGGGAATCCGGTGGCATTCACCAGAATCTGTTTATCAGGTAGACCATGGAGTACCCATGTTTGTTCCTGACTTTGTGGAATTGCGCGTGTATTTAGTTTAGGTGCAGTTTGTTTTATCAGACGAGACGTCGTGCCGGGACGTGACAAAATACTTGTCATCCTTAAAATTTTTGTTTCAAGAAACTCATAACATGCTCGCAATATTTGGCAAATAATTGTGAACTTGTTCAACGTGATCCAATCTCTGTTGTGAAACATCTCAGTTCTATTGGCACTCTGATTAGCAGTGGTCAACACCTTAATATTGTGATGGAAAATCTGTTATTGGATGGTCGTCACAGAACCTTTGGTGACCGCCGGAATGACGAATATATAACAGACGAAACTCACGCTATTCTTCGGTAATGACATTGTTCTTCGAGGGTCTGGCAAAGCAGTGTTTATTTCGGTGGACACGCGAAAACTGCCTTCTCCGCAAGTCTCAATATCTTTGTTCTCATCTTCGTCATTTTCACCGCGTCTCCACCTTGAATGTGGACCATATCTGCTCGCAAGCTTGTTTGCATTAGGTTGACGCAAGACCCGCGAGCCGCGTCCAGCGGCGATTCGACGCTCTGTGCCGACACCAAGACCAGGACGATTGGAATTAAAAGCCGCAACCATATGTAGTCGACAGGTCCAACTAATCACACAGGCATGAACGTTATTTAGCGGTAAGCGAGCAAGATTCTCATTAGAAAGTTGAGGCGATGCTGCAGGAAGCCAGGTCCAATGTAAAACTCAAACCGCCTCTGTGGTTGTGCTAATGATCGCAATTACTCGCGATGTCTATTAATCATTAGTTTTCTTCGTTTGCTCCGATCTGCATCCCAATTAATCAATCCGGTTATAATGGGAAGAACGATACTAAGGGAATAGCGTGTCCCTTTTAGCAAAACGAGTGCTCTATGGATGAAAAGATATCCTTAGGCATTCTAGTTGGAGAATTCCATCCGGGAGTGACATCTTCTCCATATAATGTTTTGTGAAAATCTGCAGACTGTTTGATGACTCTATACCATCACTTCAGATTTTTTCCACCTCAATCCATTTCCTTCATTTTCAATTAAGATATTGAATTCCTAACACAACAGGCTGCTTATAGCTTCTCAGCTGGCCACCTCTGCTCGACTTCAATAAATATATTTGAGACGAATTAGTTTGAAGTCAATCAGCAAGATGTGCTACATGGGTCCTGT